>NW_016690586.1:19249-20997 GCF_001604755.1 Lepidothrix coronata
TGTTCTCTAGCGAAAGGGAGAGAAAATGATAGAGGAGAGAAGAAAATGACAGAGAGAGCTGATAACAGGTGAGATCTCTCCTGCTTTTTCCTTTCCCCTCTATTCCTTTGCTGTTTTCTGATCCCTGGGCAATGAAGCCCAACAAAACCACCTTGGGGCAACTTGCCTCGCTCTCTCCTTCTTTGAAGCACTGCCTCTTGGCTGCCCATGATGATCCTTTCATTGTGGCATTTTCTGAGAGACATCTTGTTTTAAGGGACCCTTTCTCATTTCTAGAGAACAAAGAGGATAGGACCCACTGCCTGTTGGCCTCCTTCGGGCCCTGGCCCTTGGAGGTGAGGACAACAGCTCCGGCTACTCCAGAGCCAGTAACTATCAGTCCTTCCCTTGCTATGTCTCTACCCAGAAGTATGGCCCTTTGCCTTGGAAAATGCCCTTACAGATGGTGATCTCAAATCGTGCTGTACTCTTGGGAGGACCCTGGTGCTGCAGAGGGTCAGCAGACCCACAAGCACTTAAGGCAGATCCTTTTGCTGTGGGTGGAGCTGTGCTGGGGAAGAAGGCTCAGACAGAAGATGGTCATGAGGGAGAAATCACCTTGGCTTGAGCCCAGAGCCTCCTCCACACCTTCCCACCCATCTCCAGGAGAAGGGGGCATTGCCTAGATCCAAGAGCAAGGATACCTCGGACATGTCCCCTGCTTTTCCATCACATCCACAAAGTGCCCAGGCAGCCCCAAATGTTCACTGCACACATTTGCAGGGCTGAGGTGCCTTGCAGAGAGCACATCCCCAACCCCATCACACAGAGCACCTCCAGGAAAGGGAAGGTTATTCCCAGGGGCCGGCAGGATGACACAGGCAAGCAACGGCCAGTTGCTGCCATGGAGCCATAGAGAGAGCACCCATCAGAACAGCCCTTGCTGTCTCTTTGCAGCTCATGGAAACTCCAGTCCCATCCTGGGAGTCGAGGGAGGATGAACACTCCAGTGGCAGAAGCTCTCTCAACAACTTCTCCTTTTCCCTGAGGCAGCAACCCCGGCCCCTCACAGGAACAGAAGCTTCATCCACAGGTCTCTGGGTGCATGGGGAAAATTAGGAATGTCAGGGGAGAACTGAGACCCCTTCCCCCACAGCTCAACCTTACACAGAAGGGTCTCCTGCCTGGATGCCAAGACAGGAGAAGTGTACTGTGCCACTACAGCTTTGCCACAAACAAACACACAAATTGACACAGATTCACATCATCTGCCCGCAAGGGATGCCAACAGCCCGTGATCTGACCATTCTGCCAGCGCTGACATGTTTATGTCCCGGAAATCCTTGGGCCTCTCATACCGATTCTTCCAGAAGTTTTCATTTAGGAAAACACGTGGCAGAAACCAGGAAATGAAAAGGCAGCAGGGCAGGAAACCAGGACACAGCCCCTACCATTAGCTGGGATGGTTCACAACTGACATGAGCTGGTCAGAAAATTATGACTTGCACAAAGGTGCCTGTGGGCCTGGGGCAGTGCAGGACTGCTATAAAAGGCAGCCCAAGTCTTTGCTCTCGCATCCACTTCTCTCACCTCCTTCTCCTTGGGAATCAGGTGAGTGGGAAGCCTCTTCTCCTTCTCCTCCTGCTTCAAGACCACGTCTTTCCTCACTGCAGGTCTCAGCTGATATGAGCTGTGTTAGCCCAAGGCTGGGAGCTGCTTCTGCGGGGAGAGGGAAGGGGAGAGAAGGTGTTGTGCAGAGAGAGGCTGGG
>NW_016690586.1:21402-29796 GCF_001604755.1 Lepidothrix coronata
CCCTGCTAAAGCTGCTGGCAACGTCCTGGGGCAAGAACCTCCGAGACCTCACAACATGGGGCTGGGCAGGAGATAGAGCTTCAGGACACTGTGTTTAGAGCTTCAGGGTGATGTTTCCTCTTCCTACTCTTCCGTCTCTTGCCTTTGCTCTCCATGTGTCCCTGGCCAGCCCAGAGCAACCTGTCCCTCTGCAGGGTCAGTAAATGGACACCCTGTAGGAGCTCCACTGCATCTTAGTGGCTGTTCCTGGTACTCTCTGTGAGCCACTTCCTTTTCCTCTTTATAGTCATTAAACTTTTTGTGCATTTAAGCCTGAGCGTCTGAGTCATCCTTCTTTCTGTGGTAACTCTTCCAGTCTGATCAGGGAAAAAGATGGAGAAGCAGTGGATGGGATTCCCAGCAGTGGATTTTTTTTTTCCTTTTTCCTTGGAGCTGAGGAAAATATAACTGTATACTCCCCAGCCAATGATTTTCAGGGAGACCATGGCTCAAAAGTGTGGTAGGAGTGGTGAAGGGAAAGAACAATATCTGGGGACATCCCACAACCTCATCTCCTCCTTCTCCTCCCCTCCATTACCCATTTTGGGGTCCATGCCCAGCACACAGGAGCACAGGCAGATGAGATATGTACCTCCTACAGTTCCTCAGCACAGGCAGGCAATGCCTCTGTGCAGACATGCAGGGCCGAGGTAATTCACAGCTTGGGACTGGTGTCAGCCACACTCAGGCTATGCAGTTGTAAATGACTTTTGGTTGAGTTTGTGCAAAAAAACTTTTGGCTTTGCTGTTAATTGAAAACATTCCTCCCATATATGGATGTCTGTCCATGTCTTCCTGACTGAAACCTTTGACCTAACCAGTGGCCAAGAGCATTAGTCAAAGGAAGACGGTTCCTGTCATGGACAGCCCATAGATCATAGAGTCATAGAGTCATAGAGTGGTTTGGCTTAGATCATCTTGTCTCAGTTCCCCACCATGGTCAGAGACACGTTCCACTAGACTGGGTTTCTCCAGGCCCTGTCCAATATGGCCTTGAACACTTCTAGGAATGAAAGTGTTACATCCAACTCCAGGCAACCTGTTCCAGTGCCTCGCCACCCTCACAGAGAAGAATTTCTTCATGATATTTAATCCAGACTTCCTGTCTGTCAGTTTAAACCCATTTCCATTTGTCCCACCACTACACATCCTTCTGCACAGCCCTACCCTTCAGTGCAACTGTCCTGGTTACCAAGAGGGGGGAGGAGTTTGGTGTTGTGTGGGTGTGACCAGGTTGTCATTCTATACCACCCATGTCATCTCTGGGGTCATGGTCTTGGGAGAAAACAACCCAGGTGTTGGACTGGAAGTGCACCATCTTGCCTCGCTCTATCTCCAGCAGAGGGACTGTTGGTAACAGCCCCAGCACACCGTCCCTTGTTCCTACATGTTGTTTTGTAGGATGTGGTTCCAAGGAAAGATGACAGCATGGCTGTGGGCATTGGTGCTGAAAGGGACAGCAGCAAAACCTTGATCAACCATGGTGCTGAACTGACAGTGCCAGCAGGGAGGGTTCTAGTAGGGAAGGAACCAGCAGCAAGGGCAACCCCAACCCAGCCAAGCTGTCCAAGGAAAGGAGCCCTGCCAAACCCAGCTGAACTGAGCTGAAAGGAGGGCAGTTGAGCAGTGGGAGAAAACAAGCAGCAGTGACCCACAGGATGGACCTGCAGGGAGGTGAAGCCATAGAAGAGGTGGCACAGGCACCTGCCTGCACCTGAGCCCAGCAAAGCGGCTGTGCTACCCCTGCTCATACGACCCTGTTTCTGAGGTTTGTTTGTTGTTGCTTTTCATTGTTTTCTGGCTGGCAGTGGGAAACTTCAGCCGAGGGAGCTCCTGTGCCATATTCCCTTTGTTTCCTGATGGCCGTGGGGGGTGGCATGCAGGAACAGTCACCGCATTGCCTTTGTCTGGGGATACGTGGGCACATCCTACAGGGAGTGTCCAGGTGAGAACTGATGTATTGATAGATGGGAAAGAGTACTTTGAAGTCTTTAACAACATTCTATTATCTTCTTTGAGAGAGTTTCATTTCTTTCAACAGATGGAAGACAATCCACACCAAGCAAAATACGTGAAACTTCCCATACTAAAAATACTCTTAGTATTTCCCACCTTCAAAGTTGTTTTTTGAGTGAAAACAATTCTAAAAACAACTTATTTTCTTTCTCCTCACCAATCTTCTGTTTTCAACCTCTTCCTCCCCACAGTCTTCCATATTGTTTTCGTTCCTGGTGGTGAACTGTGGAGGATCGTGACCAGAGCAAGCACACAAATGGTTACCAAAGCAGAGGACATTGCCAGAACTGAAGAGAATGTGGCAGAAGGAGGGAGGAAGTGTCTACAATGTGTGTGGAGCCAAAGGTCATTTGACCCAGAACAAGAAGATTGAAGAA
Organism: Lepidothrix coronata; assembly: GCF_001604755.1. Taxonomy (NCBI): domain Eukaryota; kingdom Metazoa; phylum Chordata; class Aves; order Passeriformes; family Pipridae; genus Lepidothrix; species Lepidothrix coronata. Next base: position 23,835 of record NW_016690586.1, read on the forward strand.
AAGAAGAAAGCGTGTTGAAAGCTGATAGGTGTAAAGATGGACATTAGTTGTTAATAGGTAAAAATATTTGTAGTGCAGTTTTATAGGGCCAAGTATTGCTTGTTGATAGGTTGAAGATGCTTAGCTCACAGACCAGAAATGAAACTAATTCCTCTATAAAGAAAGGCTTGAAATAAATAATAAATAATTCTCTTGCTGACCAGCGAGGGTGTCCCAGTTGCTACAGTGAACACCGTTTTTGTGGGTAAAACACTTTATCTTTTTCTATACTTTAGCTATTAATACAGTTGTTGTTATTGTGTGTGTCTTAGTCCATTACTTTGTGCTTTTGATAAATTGTAATCTCATCCCATAGTCTCCTCTTTTTGTCCCTTCCTTTACCAGAAGATTTGGAGGGGGGAGAGTGGCTTATTTAGAGTTTAATTTCCTGCTGGTGTTAAAACCAGTACAGTGCCCATGTGGTTACCAGTGGTGAACACACATGTCCATACCTGGGAGAAATGGGGATGTGCTTGGCAGATGTACTATTTATTTCCTGAAACTGATCACCTAAAGAGACATACACTGGAGACAGAGAATAGCACAGGGGGACTCGAGGAAATGAACTTTTGTCACAACCAAGAGAAATGAGAAGTCCCAAGGGATGAGTCAGCAGGTCCAAATTAGACTTCTGTCTCAGGTGGCAGATAGAGATACCCAGAAGAGTGGAGGGATTATCTAACACATGTAGGGGAAAGTTCTGCTGTGCTCTGAAGGGCTCCATCCTGAGGAAGCCGGGGGTTCATTTCCTGGGCCCAGAGTATAATGAGGCTCAGATCCATGCTTGGCTGTGCCTTCCTGGGCTTAGCAACAGAAATTGTCCTTCCAGTGTAACTGCACAGATTGGTCCTGTTCCCTGCAGAGCCCATGGTGGGGAGAAGAAATACTCCTCTAAGAGAATGGTCGTGCCCCTCAGTGAAGTTGATTTTCACAAAGGAAAATCCATTGCAGGGAGTCTCACCTACTGCTTCTACACCTTAATCCTTGAGCCCACAGGAAGAGTTCTGAGAGAACAAAGGACGACTCAGAAGGTACTTGGATGCACAAAAACTTTATTGAGTCTAAAGAAGCAAAGGAGGTGGCTCACACAGGGCACAAGGAGCAGCCACTAAGATGCAGTGGAGCTCCTGCAGGGTGTCCATCTGCAGAAAGGGCAACAGGTCCCCCTGGGCTGGCCTGGGGAGACACAAACAGCAAAGAAAAAGGGAGAGGAGAGACTAGAAGAAGGGAACAATGCCTTGAAGCTTTAAATACAATGTCCTGAAGCTCTGTTCTCAGTTCAGCCCCATATTGTGAGGTCTTGGAGGTTCTTGCCCCAGGACGTTGCCAGCAGCTTTAGCAGGGCCGACACCTGTAGCGGTTGGTGATGCAGGAGAGGTCAAAGCCCCCGGAGTTGATGGGCACTCCGTCACAGCTGAGGATGCTGCCAACGGCAGCAGAGGTGGAGGATCCCACCACGGTGTTCTGTGGGAAGGAGCTGAGGATGGGCCCGGGCAGGGTCACCACAACGGGGGAGGGCTGGATGGCAACGACAGAGTCCTGGCACTGCCTGACACAGCACTCATTGCAGCTGTTGGCCAGCGGGGTGGGGCCGCAGGGCTGGCAGCAAGGGTTGCAGGGCTGGCAGCACGACATGTCTCTGGCTCACAGGGGCAGCTGGCACACAGGGCAGGGAGAAGCACAAAGCAGACACACATGAGAAGCAGCCCTGCACCCAACCCCCCTGCAGACAAGGCACCTCCTGCCCCACATGATACTGCCCAGCCCAAAGCCCAGCAGCCTCCTCAGCCAAGTCCCAGCCTCTCTCTGCACAACACCTTCTCTCCCCTTCCCTCTTCCAGCAGAAGCAGCTCCCAGCCCTGGGCTAACACAGCCCATATCAGCTGAGACCTGCAGTGAGGAAAGACGTGGTCTTGAAGCAGGAGGAGAAGGAGAAGAGGCTTCCCACTCACCTGATTCCCAAGGAGAAGGAGGTGAGAGAAGTGGATGCGAGAGCAGAGACTTGGGCTGCCTTTTATAGCAGTCCTGCACTGCCCCAGGCCCACAGGCACCTTTGTGCAAGTCATAATTTTCTGACCAGCTCATGTCAGTTGTGAACCATCCCAGCTAATGGTAGGGGCTGTGTCCTGGTTTCCTGCCCTGCTGCCTTTTCATTTCCTGGCACATGCCACGTGCTTTCCTTTATGAAAGGTCATTTCCCTAAGTGCTGAGTGGGTCAAGGATTTGCAGGGCAGAAAGACGTCAGCACAGGCAGAAGACTGAGATCAAGGGCTGTTGGCATTCCGTGTGGGCAGGTGATGTTCACCTGGGTTGTTCCTGTGGTCTTGTTTGTGGTAAAGTTTCAGGAAATGGGCACCGCTCTTGTTCTTCACATCTGCATGACCAGGAACTCCCATGTGAGGGGACATGCTTCATTTCCTCAGCAGACTCCCCAGCTGATATTTGTAGGCCTTATTTGAGCATACAGAGTTCTGCTTGGCTCCATGCAGAGATGCATGAACCCCCCCATGGGTTGTGGGACCCTCATGATGAGAGTATGTGAAGGTCATGTCCAGGGGTCCCTCCCAGTGTGTCCAAAGCACCACAGAGTAGCTAGCTGCCCTTGCCAGAAGTTGCCCATCTGCAGCTGAACAGTGCTGCCTTCAACTCTGCAGAGAAGTGTCCAGACAAACTGAAATGCAGCCCCTGTGTTCTGCACCCTTTATTTCTTGCATTATGTGCAAGGAAAGTCTGCCCACCTCTGCAGGCCTGAATAGATCCCCTTATGCTGGACTGTTGCTGGTGACTGGGATGGGATACAGGCTCCTCATTCCCAGGCCAACACCAGTTGCACTTCTACAGCTCATCAGCCTGGTGCTCAGTGGGGCAAAGTCTGAGACCTCCCAGGAAATGGGTATTGGATTGAAGGGACCGATGTTCAGGTGCTGTTCTCCTGTGAGATGTAGGATGGATGGACACATTCAGCATAGAGGTAGCACAGCAGAGTGCTGTCCCCTTCCCTTTGGTGGTCTTGCTGAGCTCTTTGCCAGGTGGTGCTGCTGGGAGGCTTCAGCCAGAGTCAAGTTCCCTTCCCACTGGAGCAGCTTTCAAGCTTATGTTCTAGTGCTTGACCCCAACTTGAGTTACATCTCCAGCTGTGACAGACCTGTGCATTTTGGGAGGTTTTGGTTCCACAGGCACGAGCCCTCCATGGTGTAGCCTGAGTGTGGCTGTTACCAATTCCAACTTCTGAATTAGCACTGATTATATCAACAGTCCCTGGGCCCTGCCAGGCACTGAAGGACAGTCTGAGGTGCACGTCATCCGTCCCTGTGTGCTGGTCATGGACCCTACACCGGGTAATGGAGGAGAAGAATGCGATGAAGTTGTGGGCTGTCCTCAGGCATTGATGTTTCCTATGTCCAGTGCTAATACATTTGGAGCCAGGGTCTTCCTGATGGCCTTTGGCTGTGAAGTAGCCAGGGATATCTTCATCTAGCTCCAAGAGAAAGGGCACAAAGGAAAATACACTGCAGGGTGTCCCACCCACTGCAACCTCCACCTTTGTCCCGCAGCAGACTGGAAGAGTCGCAGCAGAATGAGAGGACTGAGAGGCCAAAGCCAACATGCACAAAAACTTTAATCAGCCTAGAGAAGAATGGGTAACAGGTACCCACCAGAGTGGGTGGTGAGACACAGACAGCAGAGGAAAGAGTGAGAAAAGCGGAAAAAGGAAACAGTGGCCTGAAGCTCCATCATGTCCCCAAACAATGGAGTCCTTGGGTATGTAGGTGAGACGCACAAGAGCAATGCCAATTTCCTGACAACTTTGCTACAAACAAACTCTCAGAAATGACCTAGGTGAACATCACCTGCCCACAAGTGATATCAGACCACAACCTGATCCTTATGCATGCACTGACGTCTTTTAGATCCAGAAATCCACGGGCCTTTAATGTTGGCAATTACAGAAGTTTGCATAGAAGAAAGCACTTGACATGAGTGAGGAAATGAAAAGGCAGCAGTGCAGAAAAACAAGGACACAGCCCCTACCATTAGCTGGGATGGTTCACAACTGACATGAGCTGGTCAGAAAATTATGACTTGTACAAAGGTGCCTGTGGGCCTGGGGCAGTGCAGGACTGCTATAAAAGGCAGCCCAAGTCTCTGCTCTCGCATCCACTTCTCTCACCTCCTTCTCCTCGGGAATCAGGTGAGTGGGAAAGCCCTTCTTCTTTGCCTGCTACAGCTGATATGAGCTGTGCTAGGCCAGGGCTGGGAGCTGCTTCTGCTGGGAGAGGGAAGGGGAGAGAAGGTGTTGTGCAGAGAGAGGCTGGGACTTGGCTGAGGTGGTTGCTGGGCTTTGGGCTGGGCAGTGTCATGTGGGGCAGGAGGTGCCTTGTCTGCAGGGGGGTTGGGGGCAGGGCTGCTTCTCATGTGTGTCTGCTTTGTGCTTCTCCCTGCCCTGTGTGCCAGGTGCCCCTGTGAGCCAGAGACATGTCGTGCTGCCAGCCCTGCAACCCTTGCTGCCAGCCCTGCGGCCCCACCCCGCTGGCCAACAGCTGCAATGAGTGCTGTGTCAGGCAGTGCCAGGACTCCGTCGTTGCCATCCAGCCCTCTCCCGTTGTGGTGACCCTGCCCGGGCCCATCCTCAGCTCCTTCCCACAGAACACTGTGGTGGGATCCTCCACCTCCGCTGCCGTTGGCAGCATCCTCAGCTGTGACGGAGTGCCCATCAACTCCGGGGGCTTTGACCTCTCCTGCATCACCAACCGCTACAGGTGTCGGCCCTGCTAAAGCTGCTGGCAACGTCCTGGGGCAAGAACCTCCGAGACCTCACAACATGGGGCTGGGCCAGAGATAGAGCTTTGGGACACTGCGTTTAGAGCTTCATGGTGATGTTTCCTCTTCCTGCTCTTCTGTCTCTTTCCTTTGCTTTCTGTGTCTTACCAGGCCAGCCCAGGGCAGGCAGATGGACACCCTGCAGGAGCTCCACTGCATCTTAACGGCTGTCCCTGGTGCTCTCTATGAGCCAACTCCTCTTCTGCTTTAGACTCATTAAAGCTGTGCATCCAAACCTTGGCCTCCAAGTCTTCCTTCTTTCCATGACAACTCTTCTAGTCTCCTAAGGGTAAAAGGTGGAAAAGCAAGGAGTGAGACTCCTTGCAGTGGATTTTATATCATGCCTTTTCCCTTTTGAGGTGATGAAGACATCCTTGGCTAGTTCATGGCCAATGGCCTCCAGGGAAAGAGGCTTCAAACAGTGGAAGAAGTGGGGATTGGAAAAAACAATATGTGGGGACAGCCCACAACCCGATCTCTTCCTTTTCCTCCCCTACATTACCCTGTTCATGGTCCATGAGCAGCACACATGCTCAAAGGCAGATGACATCCATACCTCCTACAGTCCTTTAGCACCTGGCAATGCCCAGGTGCTGTCCAGACATCCAGGGATCAGATGATTCCCAGTTTGGGATCAGTATCTGCCATAATCAAGTTATACAGACTGTGGAGTCCCATCCTTAAGGGGAAGAATCACTTAAGATTCATAACTGCTCACAGTTGAAAGGAACAACAAAAATCAGAGAGTCTGCAAACAATCAGAATGTGTTAGTAGGAAATTAGATACCTGGCTTGGAAATTGATATGTTAGTCCATGCCTTACTATATAAACACATGGCAGGGTGTTTTGGATAAAGAGGTAGATTGAAATGGAAGAGAGAAATTCAAGATGGAGAGATGAATTAAAGAGGGAAAGAAGGAAAGAGAGAAAGAGAGAAAGAAAAAGAAAGAAAGAAAGAGAGAAAGAAAAAGAAAGAAAGAAAGAGAGAAAGAGAGAAAGAAAGAAAGAAAGAGAGAAAGAAAGAGAGAAAGAGAGAAAGAAAGAAAGAGAGAAAGAAAGAGAGAAAGAGAGAAAGAAAGAAAGAGAGAAAGAAAGAAAGAA
>NW_016690586.1:30006-51087 GCF_001604755.1 Lepidothrix coronata
GAAAAGAAAAAGGAAAAGAGGAAAAGAGAGAAAAAAGAGATTACCAGTCCTACTTCCAGCATCAATCCAGCTGATAGGATTTCATTCATGGTTTCAGTGTTAATCCACCTGATGGGATGTCAGTCCTGTTTCAGCATCCATTCCGCTGGGTCAGTACAGTCAGTGGGATGTCCAGGATTCTTTCAAGAGGGGTAATCCTGATAACAAAGAACAAGGGAAAGATGATTCTTTATCCCTCCCAAATTCTCCCATGCATGAAGTCAGATCCACTACAAAACTTTGGGGTAGAGCAGGAAATCACACACGAAAAATTGCTCATTTGAACAGGCTGCTTTGCAAGAGCATTATGGCCACAAGTCAGGTGAGACTGAAATCCAGCAAGTGGAAAACAATCAATGCAATTAAATAATACCCCAGACATTCACATTTCAATTGGTTATTATCAACAACTAATAACATTTCTAATAGACACGGGAGCACAACATTCAATACTAACACAGTGGGATGCTGAGAAGCCGCGTGTGCGACCTGGACAGCAAAGATTTAAAATCCCTGTAGCAAATGGAACAAGGGCTACACGTGAACTGCTGAGGTTAATTATGGCTCCTTGGTGAGAAGTGGATGTCAACCACTGGCTTTTTAATTGAAGATCACAATGAAACTATTTTGGGTTTTGATGTTCAGAACAATCAAACCTGGCGTCCCATCCCTGGATGGGAGTGTGTGGTCCTTCTGTTCCAGTGTTAACCCCGACCCTAAAAGAAATCCAGAGGCTGCAGAGTGCTTGCTCCATGTGGCACCTGCCCTCTCTGATTCAGGGATTGCTGGATTTTTACAGTGACATGAGGTGGAATTTCTGTCCTTCGGGCTCATTTGCCCCCACTAACAGCTGTGCTATCCACTATTGCAAACCTGGCAGCCACATTACCAGCAGCTGTGGAGTGCTGGCATTGACAGGCTGGGAACAGATCTGGAGAAAAGATGGCCTATCACTTGCTCACACTCCCTTTCTAATTCTCTTTTCTGGCCAAACAGACAGTCGTGGTTTACAGTTTATTCCAACTGCATTTCAAGAGACAGAATAGAGATATTCTGAGTGGGAAAAGGAACTTGTGGTACTTCTCCAAGCTGCTAAACAACTTGGGAGACTAAGGGGAGACCTGTCTGGACCAACTCTGCTGAGATTTGTAATGTTGTCGCTTTCCAGGAATGTTCCTGGGAATGACACCAGCACATCCCACTGAAGATCAAGTTAACCACCAAAGGTCTGCTTATTCTTCTTAGAGGATAATCATTGCCAGAAGGAAACAAATTTGCTTCACACATCAACAAGGTCGACCCACAGAATGGAGACACTCCCTCCTTTTGTTTATGCTAATCAGGATGGTAACTGTGTGCATTCTGCCCCACAAACACTGCTCAGCTGTGGGGGCATTTGCTGGGGCAGCAATTACAAAGGAATGAGATGAGGACAATTTGCCTACTGACATTCCAAAGATAACCTATGATAATGCAACTAAATTGGAAAGGGAATTCCACTCTTGGTGGCAATTAGGTATTGTCACTTATGACCCCACCAACAGTAAACCACAGCTTTTGTTCTAACAATGCACAATGTTTTGGTATATCCCATACACCTGGTCGTTGTGTCAGGAGTAAATCCCAAAGGTGCTGCACTTAGTCCCCTGGAACACAGAGCGTGGGCCTGATGGGATGGCTCTGCCCGTATGGGAAACCCTCCTAATTTGGTATTTGTAGACAATGTTATTGTTACAAGTTATTATTATTGTTACCCCAAGGTTTGTGTTTGTAACTTTGTTGACATTATGGGATGTGATTTTAGTTATTCAGCTCCTGCTGTATCTTACCAATTGTTATGACTTAATTGTTAAGACCTGCAGCCTATTCCTGTGGGAATGAATCTTGCCTGGATGAGAAAACTGCCCTTGAAACAAGGTCAGGGAAATGGACAGAAAAACATGGCGTATTAATATAATAGGTAAATAAACCATACGGACCCGGCTGGGTGGTTGGGGGTTCAGCACCAAATCCTCTTTATTCAAAAGAGACAACATCTCTCATAGGCACCTCAAAGTTGACCAAATAGCCATGGGTATCTCACTGCCCATTTGTGGGAGTACTTTGGGACTTCATTTCCCAGGATTCCTCATCCAGCATCTTTCCTGTAACCCGACTCCTGCATCTCCCTTCTTCTTTATTATTATGAGGAAGTACAGAATATTGCATATAACAGTACATTTTAAACTTTGTAAACTCCCTTTAACAATCACCACTGCGTCACAGTGACTCAGCTCACTGCCCACTTTAGTCTCTCAACAAACTTACTTATTTGAACCTTTATCTGTAATCCTTGAAACTTGCTTGACATAAATTTGAACTTTTATTTCCTAAGGGTTTGTGTGTATTTGAGATAAACAACAACTTCCTTAATCTGAGGGTTTTTGCATAACTGGGCAGAACATCAACTCTCACTTCCCCAAGGGCCTACGTGTAATTGGTAACCAGGAGAAATTCAACTCCATTTCAAGTAAAGGGCCCTTAGAGAACAAGTGTTGTGTGTGCACGTGTAACTTCCTCAAGGCACATGAAGCATAAGTATCTCCAAGTCTACATACATACATGTTCACACAGCTTCTCTCATTTATACAGCTTTCACATTCATTCCAAGTGGCCACTTCATTCATTCCTCATCCATGCATTCTCAGAATTTTTATTATGTCCCTGCTTTTACATTTCAACTACACATTTTAGGTTTATAGGTGGTTATTGGTTGTATGTTTCTCAATCTGTCGCTTCTGGTCATCATGTCTGGCAACTGTACCTGTTTTGAAAATCTGAAAAGAAATTAATGAGAGGAATATAAGGCTTAACAAACCTAAAGGATGTCTACCTGTTTATGCACATGCATTTTCTCTTTCCCCCCTTTTTTGTTATAGAAACCCAAAAGTTAATAAATTCAAAGATACATGCACAAGTTACCATTGCAATATGTTAACACAGCTCAAAACTCAGCATCTCCTGTAAACAACCAGACCATACTGCCCTCAGTGTCTGGAATTTCAGGTTTTGTCTATCCATCCTTGGCAGCTGCTTTTTGCCCTTAATAACAATAACAAATTTAACAAACATGTTAATAACAATTTAGACAGTCTTAGGTGGATAGCACGGAAGAAACAGATGTAAAGGTCAGGCAAACACTCAGTTTCTCTGCAGTTTTGTCTAGAAATGGCCTTTTTGAAGTAAAGCAATAGAAGTCTTTTTATGCTTTTTATTGTCCTTTACTTCAAAGTTGAGAGTTGAGATGATTTTTTAGCTGAAGCTTGAAGCAAAAGTAAGAAGTTATTTTATGCTTTTACTGTCTTTTTACCTCAAGGTTGAAGGCTGTGTTTAACTCCATGTGTTGCACGTTTTAATGCTGTAAGGGCAGAAAGGATCAAATACATGTTTACCATTCTCAATTTTCACATGAAATCCTCTATTAGTCTTTATATAAATTATTGGGGAATCTTTTCACTTGCTGAAACAATTAGAAAACAGAGAATAAACATTCTGAACATTATCTTAATAACAAAATCAAACCCTTTATCACGTTGGCACTAGAAGGTTTTGCACTTGCAAACATGAAAGCAAGCATTCAGTGGTTCCCACTCCACAGTTTCCGATCTCTGAGAGTTTTCATTCGTGGATATCACAGGAATCAGAAAAGTTTTCTTCATTCTCACTGAAAGCAGTTTGTCATTGTTTGCTCTGGCAGGCGTCTGGTGTCCTGGTTTTGTGGAGACAAACTCAGAAGGCAATTTCAAGGGTTTTAGACAACAAAGAAAATTTTCCTTCCCTCATAGTGATGTAAGTTAACAAGAGTTAAACTGGGTGATGGAGGAGATTTCAGTTTGTTATGTTTTGTTTTCCCTCCTCTAGGACAGGGACTGGGACAAGGATTGGAGACGACAGAATCTCTCTCCACCTGGTTGCCAGCAAACAAATGATCGATAAGGAGTAACATTTCGGTTTTTGAAAAGTTTCACTCTTCCCTCCTCCCCCCCCCCCCACCTTCCTTCCATGTTCTCCCTCCTCCCCCCCCCCCCATAGTATTGCAGGGGGACAAGTCCATCCCTCAGGCAACAGGTCTTCCAAATCTGCTGTCCCAAGGGTCACTTCTCCATGGGGTGCAAGGGGGAGGTCTCTGCATCCCAATGGTCCTTCCTAGGATTCAGTCCTTCACAGGGTGAGCTGTACCCATGTGGATCCCCCACAGGGCCGTGAGTCCTACCCGGGAATGACCTGCTCTGGCGTGGATTTTCCTCTCCACAGGCCACAAGTCTCTTAAAGGACTCTGCTCCATCCTGGGCTGGGTGCTGAGAGGTCTGGGCTGGGCTGGCAGGGGAGGCAGTGGGGCCACCCTGGAGCTTTGGTCAGCTCCCCCCTGGCTTGAAAAAAAATTCTNTCTTACACAGCTATAACCCACAAGCAGTTATTTTTGCATTTTGCTGACACTAGGCATACCTTTTTGGGATAAACAACATCTGAATGCATTAATTAACAGGGTATGGAGATGCTAAGAACCTTTTAAACACGTTATTTGAACTACTTTGTTACAGCAACTGCTTCCATTCAGGTGTCTTTGAGGGCTTAACAACTTTAACAATCTTAACAACTTCACAGTTTAAGCAAAGTTCCTGGGGAACTGATGACAAATAGAAACAAAACCTTTAAGATGCAGTGTTTCTACTAAAGGTTTTCAAGACAACAAGATACAAAATTAATTAGTTCTGTATGCTTCTTGGAGACACACAGCATGAGCTGTGAGGTTGAGCTGTGCAGAGGGGCAGCTCAGCTGTTTGCAGCCCAGCCTTGCCGTGTTTCAGCACGAGGGGTGTTGCTGTATTACTTGGCCCCGGCCTCCCCGGACCTTAGTTCTGTATTATTCTCCACCGCGGACGGCAGAATTGCCCTACAGGGGGTATTTTGTCGGTGCCGGTTGCGGGCTGCGTGTCTCCCTCTCTGCTCACGGCAGACCTGTATAGGGCTCTGCCTTTCGCCTGCAGTTCGTGTGGCCTCGGCCCCGCCGGCTCGGTGGGGGCTTGTCCCTCCGCGCTGCTGGCTGGCCCCGGGCCGCCCCCCGTGCATACCCAGAGGGGCACGGGCGGCGCTGGGGGGGGGCTTTTGCAGCGAGGTAAAACACACACTCCTGCCGCTCGTCCCTCGCCCGCCGGCTCCGCGCGGGCTGCGGCACGGCCGGGATGTGGGACGGCCGGGATGTGGGACGGCCGGGATCCGGCACGGCGGGGATGTGGGACGGCCGGGATCCGGCACGGCCGGGATGTGGGACGGCCGGGATCCGGCACGGCGGGGATGTGGGACGGCCGGGATCCGGCACGGCCGGGATCTGGGACGGCCGGGATCCGGCACGGCCGGGATCTGGGACGGCCGGGATCCGGCACGGCCGGGATGTGGGACGGCCGGGATCCGGCGCGGCTCCGGGCACGGCTTCGGCAGCTTTCGCTCGTCCATTTCAGGCGCTGGCGAAACTGTCGCTGCCGGCGCCAAACCGTGTCGGGTCTGCGCTCTGACCGCACGGGACCCAGAGCCCCCACTGCCGTGCTCCGCCTCGGCATCACTGCCGCCGTCGGGGGCTTTTGCAAGCCCTGCGGCTGGACCCCTCACGCCTCCGCCGCCGACAAACACTGCGAACAGTGCTTTTTCAAACCCCGTGCCGCCGCTCGCCGGCAGGCGTTGTGGCTGGCGCCTGTTTAAGGGATCTTGGCACTGCTTCTGCGGAGCGTAGCGAGTGCGGCAGGATTTTTTACTAGCGGCACGGAGGCAGCCGGCGCAGGGGCAGCGCTCTGTCCCTGCACTGCATGAGCGCTTGTCCTTTTTCGGAGGGGGCAAAACCGACTCCCTCCTGATGTCCTCCGTTGTTTCTCCGCTTAGCAGAATAACACGTTTTAAGCATACTTCCTCAAGCTGGGAGACTCGACAATCTAGCCGGGCAAATTGGTGAGGCCTAAATCGCGGCGTGGCTGCCACGTGCCTGCAATTTGGCAGTGCCTCCTGGACTCAAGGTCTGCCTCTCCCCAACAACCCCGCAGTCCGTGCCACGTGCTCATTCCTGCCCGCATAAAACTCAGCCCAAGTCCTTTGTTAGGTCCTTTAGGTTTGCACGCGGTGCTCCTGGTGTCTTGGAGGAGCCCTTTGTCTGTTAGGGCTCGTGGGGGAAACAAAAGGTTTCTCCATGGACAAGTTTTACGTTTTTTTGTGAGGTTCTTAAAGTGTCCACATCTTCTATCTCTGCTTTCTTTTGTGTCTCTCCAAATTTTTTCCAAGCAGTCACACTAAGACTTCTGCTTAGCAGGAATCCTTATCTAGTAATTTCTATCATTTCCCTTGAATTTTAACTTCCCAGGCTTTTTACCTCAAGTTCTTTGTAGCTTTACTTTTTCTTTCTTTCAAAGCTTGCTCTCTCAGGTCTCTCGTGTGCACAATACTCGTATTTTCGGAGCTCCCACGCAGTTCTTTCCTGCACGACGTCCCAGTCGTCTTTTTGCTCTGGTATTCAATGTCCTTTGTTTAACGACATTTTCTGCCTGCTTTTACCTCAGTATATGACGTCTGGCTTTTTTTCGGAAAGAAGCGTTCCAAGTGTTTAAAACAAACTCGTTCGAATGCTACCGAAATTTTCCTTGTTACAAGGCAGTCTCTATTCATCCCTGATACAGGGTTCTGCTCAACACATGGGCACCAGATATGGCATATTAATGTAATACGTAAATAAACCATACAGACCCAGCTGGCTGGTTGGGGGTTCAGCACCAAATCGTCTTTATTCAAATGAGACAACACCATTTAGGCACCTCAAAGTAACACCTGACTCCCTTGACCCAATCACCATGGGTATCTCACTGCCCATGTGTGGGAGTACTTTGGGACTTCATTTCCCAGGATGGTTCATCCAGGATTCTTCCTGTAACCCAACTCCTACAGGAAACTTTGAGTACCATTCCTCCTGATGTAGAAGAAATCCACCACGTGAAGGAATGACTGAAGAAAGATGGGGAACACCATTGTTGGGACATTCTATTTGGATGGTCACCAACAGCAACTGGAATACTTAATAAGATGTTACGTGCTGTGATCGCTCATCTAATGTTAACCTTTTTGCCTTTTATTTTGGTAATCAGATTGTATATTAAGATGTGAGGGATTAGAAAGAAGTTACCCCGAAAGCTGAGAGATTGCTCATAGAATGCTTTGTTCCTTTCTCTCTCTCACTTTCTCTTCCCTTTTCTGTGGGTCAGATTCATCCAAACATGAGAGAAATGTTATGAATTAATAGTAAAGCCATAAGTCATTTGTATAAACTCAGCTAAAAGTCATTTCCCACTGCATATGCTGAGTACGGCTGATACCAATCCGGACTTGTGAACTACCCTGCATCTTAGGAGCTGGGTCCTGCCTGTGCTGAGGGACTGTTTGAGGTATGTATCTCACATGGACACTGGACCAGATAATGGAGGGGAGGAGAAGGAGAAGATGATGTTGATGGCTGTGCCCAGCCACTACTGTTTCCCTTGACCACTGCTGTCAGCCTTTGGTGCCATGGTCTTGCTGGTGATCTTTGGCTGTTGAGTAGCCAGGGATGTTTTTGTCATTTCCCAAGGAAAGTACACTACAGGGAGTTCCATCTTATGCTTCTTCCACCCTCTTCCCTGAGCAATATGGAAGGCTTTCCACAGGATGAAGGAAGACTCAGAGGCCCAGGCTTGGATGCACAACAACTTTAATGAGTCTAAAGAAGCAAAGGAGGTGGCTCACAGAGGGCAAACGAAGCAGCCACTAAGATGCAGTGGAGCTCCTGCAGGGTGTCCATCTACCTGCCCTGCAGAGGCAGAAGGGGTGACAGGTCACCCTTAGCTGGCCTGGGGAGACACAGAAAGCAAAGGAAAGAGATGGAAGAGTGGGAGATGGAAACATCATCATGAAGCTCAAAAAACAATGTCCCAGAGTTCTGTTTTCAGTCCAGCCCCATGTTGTGAGGTCTTGGAGGTTCTTGCCCCAGGACGTTGCCAGCAGCTTTAGCAGGGCCGACACCTGCAGCGGTTGGTGNGCCTGGCATCCCTTGCTTTTCCATGGTCGCCTGGCTGCAAAAAAAAGGGATTCCAGAAGGCAAAGCTGGGCTCAAAATAATGGCTCAGGCACACAACACCCCATGGACCATGTGAAGTTCTCCTTGTGCTTTCCTGCACAGACACCATCCTTGTCCACCTCACTGGGCACTGGGCAGCTTCAGTGGTACAGGACGGGCACCAGCCCTATCCCAGCACAAACACTGAGAATGACCCTGCTCGTACTCATCTTCCCTGGCTCACCCAGTGCTCTGAGGCAGGGCCAGCCCCAGCTCTCTTCACACCCCAATGCTTCTCACTTCCTGGCCAGGCTGTGCCTGGTCTTCCAAGAGTCTCTGGCCGTGGGAGATCTGTCCTCCAACAGACCTTGCACTCCATGGGCAACCACATGGAAACACTGAGGGGCAGGGCTGTGCCCTCAGAGGGGTACTTCTTCTCCCCACCATGGGCTCTGCAGGGAACAGGACCAGTCTGGGCAGTTCCACTGTGTGGACCAGTACTCACACTAAGCCCAGGAAGGCACAGCCCAGAATGGATCCAAGCCACACTGTACTGTGTGCTTGGGAAATTGGACCCCAGGCACACCAGGATGGAGCCCTTCCAAGTGCAGCAGAACTGGCCTCTGCAAGTGCAGGATAACCCATACATTCCTCTGGGTACCTCTATCTGCCACCTGAGACAGAAGTGTAATTGGTCCTGCTGACTCACCCATTGGCACTTCTCTTTTCTCTTGGTTATCACAAGAGAAGAAGTTCCCTTCCTCAAGTCCCCTTGTGTTACGCTGTGTTCGTGCTTAATTAGATACTGCTATTTTTTGGTCTGTGGTTGGCCCAGCCACCTGTAAGAATTTATTCTTTTCCTGCCAAGTGATGTGAAAACAAGCACTGATAAATGAGAACTTTAGCCTTTGAAGGGAGTATCTTGTATAAACTGTAATTAATTGGTACCTCACTATTCGCTGGTGGCCCTTCAAGGGCATTTGAAGAAGAAAGTGAAGAGGAGGAGGATGAAGTAAGCCCCCAGACTCATTTAGGAAAGCCCCCCTGTGGTGCAGCACACAGGCGCGGGGACATTCCAGAGTACCCACACATGTGCAGAAGAGATGCCACTTGTATAACGGAGGGAGAGACTGAAGGCCTCTAGTTGGGCGGTGCTGGCCACACTTGCCCAGGTAGAACGTCATCAATTAATTGTATAAAAAGCAGAGAGCTTGTGCTGGGAGTGGAATTCAAGCTTCACATCAAAGGACAACCCTGCCTTTTGCGGGGACACCCGCTATCTTGTGAGCCTGCTGACAAGAATGGGGAATGGGGTTAAACTGAGTGACGGTAAGTTTAGATTAAATATTAGGAAGAAATTCTTCCCTGTGAGGGTGGTGATGCACTGGAACAGGGTGCACGGAGAGCTTATGGATGCTCCATCCCTTCAAGTGTTCAGAGCAGGTTGGATGGGGCTTGGAGCAGCCTGGTCTAGTGAAAAGCATCCTTGCCATCAGCAGGTGGGTGCAATTAGATGATCCATTCAATCCATTCTATCCCAAACCATTCTATGACTCTTTGATCTGTGGGCTGTCCATTACAGACCACCTTTGTTCCCCAGGGTCTGTCTTTCTTTGGCTGCTGCTCTTGGGCATTGCTTTGGTCAAAGGTTTCAGTCAGGAAGACATTGATGACAGACATCCATACATGGGAGGGATGTTTTCAATTAATAGTGAAGCCATAAGTCATTTGCAAAAACTCAGCCAAATGTCATTTACCATTGCATAGCCTGAGTGTGGCTGATACCAATCCCAAGCTGTGAATTACCTCAGCCCTGCCTGTCTGCACAGTAGGCTTTGCCTGCCTGTGCTCCTGTGTGCTGGGCATGGACTCCAGACAATGGAATGGAGGGGAGGAGAAGGAGGAGACAAGGTTGTGGGCTGTCTCCAGGAAGTGTTCTTTTCCTTCTCCACTCCTGATAGACTTTGGGGTCAGTGTTTCCCTGATGGCCTTTGTCGGTCAAGCAGTCAGGGATATTTTGGACAGCTCCAACAGAAAAGGCACAAAGTAAAATGCACTACAGGGACTCCCAAGGTCTGTTTTGTGCAACATTTTCCCTGAGCACACTGCAAGAGTTGCCAGAATAAAGGAGGACTTTGATGCCCAGGCTTGGATGCACAACAGATTTATTGAGTCTAAGGAAGAAAAGGAGGTGGCTCACAATGAGCCCCAAGAACAGCCACTAAGATGCAGTGAAGCTCCTGCAGAGTGTCCATCTGCCTGCCTTGTAGAGGGAGGAAGGACAACAGACAACAAAGGAAAGAGGTAGAAGAGCGGGAAAAGGAAACATCATCATGAAGCTCCAAATACAGTGTCTCAAAGTTCTGTTTTCAGTGCAGCCCCATGTTGTGAGGTCTTGGAGGTTCTTGCCCCAGGACGTTGCCAGCAGCTTTAGCAGGGGGGACATCTGCCACGGTAGCAGTTGGTGATGCAGGAGAGGTCAAAGCCCCCGGAGTTGATGGGCACTCCATTACAGCTGAGGATGCTGCCAACGGCAGCGGAGGTGGAGGATCCCACCACGGTGTTCTGTGGGAAGGAGCTGAGGATGGGCCCAGGCAGGGTCACCACCACAGCAGAGGGCTGGATGGCAACAGTGGAGCTCTGGCACTGCCTGACACAGCACTCATTGCAGCTGTTGGCCAGCGGGGTGGGGCCGCAGGGCTGGCAGCAAGGGTTGCAGGGCTGGCAGCACGACATGTCTCTGGCTCACAGGGGCACCTGGCACACCGGGCAGGGAGAAGCACAAAGCAGACACACATGAGAAGCATCCCTGCACCCTACCCCCTTGCAGACAAGGCACCTCCTGCCCCACATGACACTGCCCAGCCCAAAGCCCAGCAACCTCCTCAGCCAAGGCCCAGCCTCTCTCTGCACAACACCTTCTCTCCCCTTCCCTCTCCCAGCAGAAGCAGCTCCCAGCCCTGGGCTAACACAGCTCATATCAGCTGAGACCTGCAGTGAGGAAAGACGTGGTCTTGAAGCAGGAGGAGAAGGAGAAGAGGCTTCCCACTCACCTGATTCCCGAGGAGAAGGAGGTGAGAGAAGTGGATGCGAGAGCAGAGACTTGGGCTGCCTTTTATAGCAGTCCTGCACTGCCCCAGGCCCACAGGCACCTTTGTGCAAGTCATAATTTTCTGACCAGCTCATGTCAGTTGTGAACCATCCCAGCTAATGGTAGGGGCTGTGTCCTGCTTTCCTGCACTGCTGCCTTTTCATTTCCTGGTACATGTCAAGTGTGGTTCATTTCTCTATGTGCAGAATTAGAGGCCAAAGCATTTCCAGGGCAGAAAGGTGTCAGCAGAGTCAGAATGCTTAGAGCTGGTGGCATCCTCTGTGAGCAGGTGATGTTCACCTGTGTTGCTTCTGTGGGTTCATTTGTCCTAAAGTCGTCCGGAAATGGGCATCAATCTTGTGCTTCTCTCCCACATGCCCAGGAACTGCTGTGTATAGGGACATGGCAGCATCTTTGCATAAGAATTTCCATTTCCTGAGGTTTTCCTGGCCTTATATCAGCATACATACTTTTGCTTGGCTCCATGCAGACATGTATGAACACACATTTGTCAGTCTGTGCTTGTGAGATCCTCATCATGACAGCATGTGCAGGTCAGACAGTTTTGCTGGTGACTGGGATAAGACAGAGGCTACTCATGTCCAGGCCTATGCCAGATGTACTTCTACAGCTCCTGGTGCTGATTGAGGTAGTGTCTGCACCTCTGCATGTCTGTGATGGAAGAACAGGGGACTTGCCCTTTTCCCTTGGATCCATGCCATGCACCCTACCTCTGTAGATGGGTGAGAATGTGAAGAGGAGAAGGGGACTCTGGGCTCAAGCCAAGGTTATTTCTCTCTTATTGCCATCTTCTGTCTGAGCCTTCTTCCACAACACAGCTCCACCCAGAGCAAGAGGAACTGCCTTCAGTGATTGTGGTCCCCTGACCTCCCAGGACGTCCTGCAGCACCAGGGTCCTCCCAAGAACACAGCACAGGTTGGGCTCACCATCAGCAGAGCACGTTCCAAGGACAAGGGGAACATTTCTGAGCTGAGATTCAGGGGCTGATAATCACTGGCTGTGGAGTAGCCAGAGCTGTTGTCCTCACCTCCAAGGGCCAGGGCCTGAAGGAGGCCAACAGACAGTGTGTCCTTCCCTTCTATTACACTAAGGAATGAGAAAGGGTCCACTTGCTTACCCATTTGTTTCCTTACAGCATATCTTCCTTCTCCCTGGACAGCTTTAGTGAGGATCTAAACAGGAAAGAACCCAAAGCTTGGATGCAGAAGAGTTCGTCTCTGTGAAAACACCGGAGTGAAAGGATCATCATGGGCAGGCAAGGGTCAGTGTCCTACACAGGGAGAGAGAGAGGCAGGTCCACCCTAAGCTGGTATTGGTGGGGCTTCAACACTGAGGGAGTAGAAAACAAGAAAGGACAAGGAAGGAAAAGGGAGGTGGCAACATTCTCCACCTTTCAGTCTGACATCAACTTCTTGGTTTCCAGTGCTCCTTGTCTTGTCTGTCATCAGTGGCTTTAGCAAGGGGGACACCTTCTGCTGCCACAGCAGTGGATGGTCTTGAATTATGGTCAAATTACAGGAAACATTGGTTAACACGTGTTGTTTTGTACCTGTTTTCTCTAGATGCCATTACTACTTGAAAATTTTATAAAATGAGAGAGAGAAAAAACATCTCCTCATTATCTCAGACCCCTTATCTTGTTTTTTTTTTCTCCAAACAATTCTGCTTCTCCCTTTGATCTATCTGGACCCAGTTTTTAGCAGACAGGTGTGAAGAAGTGTTGTAGAAGCCCTTTTCTCTCTCTGCAGTACATATTTTCTTACCTTTAAACCAAAACAAGCCAGGGGAGGGAGGGGACGTGTCTGTGCAAGGCTGAGCTCAGGGAAAGGTGGGCTCTTCTCTTACAGAATTATTTCCTTAGTGCACCCAGAGACCTTCAGGTTATTGTGTTCTTCCAGAAGGGGTCAATGTCCATGGCTTGAGAAGCAGGAGAATGTGGTGAAAGAACCCCTGCTTTGGAACTGGTTTCCCTGTGTGCGCCCTAGGACAGGAAAATATTTGTCAAGTGCTGTACAGAGAATGCCTGTCCATTCTCCTCTCTGCGTGCTCTGCACAGCACCAAGGGCTGGAAGGAACCAACCTGAGCCTTGCAACTGGTTCCTGTCAAAAAAGCTTCTTTTTATTCTGAATAAAAAACTTCATTTTGTTCTCCGAGTTTTCCTCAAAACCCCATCAGGGTGGACCTTTCTTGAGAAGATAATGGTGCTGACACAGAGGTCCAGAAGAACTGCATCCCCTAGCTTCCATGAAAGTGGAAATCCCTAAATGGAGAGGAGCATGAGCACTAAGGTTTCTTAGTGCCTTTGACAATGCCTGTGACAATTTCCGTCCCTCTATTCTGTCCAGGCTGAGCACAGGAGAGCATTCACATGAAAATTCATCTTACAGCAGACATATTTTTCTCAGGTTGTTGTGGAGGCTGAGTTCAGCAGTGTGAGATGATCTGAGTTCTGGCTGAACTTGAAATCCTTCTTTTGAATCCTTGTAGGTCTGCAAAGGACTAATGTATATCAGATATTGATGCTTTCAGCCTGGCAGGATCAGGAGTGCATGTGTGCATGCATAAGACTGTCGTGGGGTATATATCGATAGGTCTTGGTCCATGGGGAAAAGAACACACACACAACATGGTGATGAGACAAAGGGATGTCTGCTGCTCCAGAAAAGCAGCAGCTTTTATTCAGTTCGCTCGCTTCTACTTTCCCACACACACAGAATATAAACATATTCTTGCAAAAACACCCAGGAATGTAACACCTGCACACAGCCAAACAGCTTCGCCCCTGTACTCCTTAAAACTCAAGGCTGTGTCCATGGAAACATCCAATTAGCCTCACTGTTCTCATGGGAAAAGGCCTAACTCTCTGTAATATTTTAAACTCTTCAAGCCCCATGGATTTCGTGGAGCTGCCACTTCTCCCCACATAAGACTTCTCTGGACCAGAGAGCTTCTTTGCGTAGGGGGACAGGCCTCAGCCGAGCAGGGCATATGCTGTCAGGGATATTTTGCTTCCCATGTACTTCTGATACTTCTTGGCCTTGTGCCCCTTTAGGGACATCTCGTTCTACTCTTGCTCTTGCTGCATCTCTGGCTTCTCCCGCTCCTTCACCTCCCCAGCGAGGAAGGGGAGAGGATTTGCATCAAGCCTAATGACAGCGGGAGCTCTGCAGCCACAGGGAGACACCAACAGCCCCATCTCAGACGGGGCCACCCATCTGTGGCGGCTCATATTACAGGAAGGGTGTAGCAAAGCATCTTGGGACCTGTAGTCCTTGGTACTCTAGCGCACATGCGCAGTGGCATGCTTTAATGCCATTGGTTAAGAGATCACGTGTCACGACTCAAGGATTGTATTTAAACGTGTTCTTTGTAATGAACTCAATTCAGGCTGGGTCCACTTGTAGTTTGGGTTCGTTCCAAAACAGGTATCACACCCATCCTCCTTTGGAGCAGTTTTGATATCTCCTCTGTGGCTGATAGGAATAACTACAGACCCTACCACTTCCTGGTGGCCTGGTCATATTCTTAGGAGTGAAATGGTGTTCTGGGACCAGCCCCAGTTCCTATGGAGGCAGCAATGCTGCACTGACATGCTCTTATGGCTGGGCTTGGGGCAAGCTCGGCTCCCAGTAAGCTGCTGTCACCACCACGGGGAGGACTGGAGGAAGACATTGGAGTCCCGGCACTGCCTGACACAGGGCTCATTGCAGCTGTTGGCCAGCGGGGTCGGGCCGCAGGGCTGGCAGGGCAGGCACGGGGTGTAGCAGGACATGTCTGGGGCTGGAGCTGCACCTGGGAGAAACACTTGAAATGAATTAGAGCACTGGGACACGTGAGGAGCAGTTGGTCACAAGTCACAAGCCCATCACCCCACTGTGAATGTTTCAAAGGCCAGGAAGTAGAGGCTGGGTGGTGAGACAAAAATGTTTCTTGGCCTCATCCAAACACGATACTGCAAAGTGTCACCAGGCCCAGTGGGGCTGCTGCCTGTTTCTTCAATGAAGGGCCTCCTCAGGCAAATTCCAGACAGTCTCTGAGTCAGATCTTTGCTTTTTTCCCCTTCCCATGATAAGGAGTACCAAAATCCTGGATGGAAGTGTTGGATGGAAGATCATGCATCTGCATGACCAGAAAAAATGTTGGGAAGAAAGGACTTCAGACTCACCTAGATTGCAAAGGAAAAGAAGAAAGAGAGGTAGATGACAGAGCAAGGAGTTGGACTGGCTTTTGTGGTGGCTCCAATCTGCCCCAGGGCCAGAGGTGGCTGCTGTGGAAGTGGCAATTTCCTAGGGTGCTCATGATGAATGGAAAACCTCCCAGCTAATGACATGGGCTGGGTGTTTTTTCTCCCCAACACTACCTGTTATTTTCCTGGTGTATGTCACACACATTCCCTTACAGAGGCTTCTGAGTGCAGGGATTGAGAGGCTCCAGGATTTCCAGGGCAGGATTATTCTATGCCAGCAGAAGACTCAGCTGAAGTGCTGGATGGCTGCAGGGCAGGCAAGTGATGTTGGCCTGGAGCTCGCTAGTAGTGTTGCCTGTGACTGTATTGAGAGGAAGGGGCCCTGAAATCCTTGACTGGTCACCCTAGGGATTTCCTTGTGTGAGGACATGCTGTGTCTCCCTTCTCTCTCCCTCTCTCCCCAGTGAGGATGTTAGCCTGTGGAGGCTGCCTTTTGCACTCCCAAGTTCTGAGACAGCTTTTGAGAGTCCATTTTGGCCCCCACCCTCAAATGCAACAGGGGCAGAGGAAGTGAAAGTCCATTTCATGGCCTCCATGGAGCACTTTCATCAGTGGCACTGGCTGATCCAGAGGCTGGAGCTAGACAATATCTAGAGGGATACAGAGGTAATATTTTACATCATTCACTACATGAAACTTGTCGAAACTTTCCAATTCACAGGCAAAAAGAAGATGTAATTTTGTGGCCTGAACACAGTAAGCAAATGCCACCAACACCCCCAGCGAAATACCAAATGGCAAAGCTGTTTTAAAATTATTTGTGGGGAAAATTTGGAAAGAGCTCAGACCTACTCAGCATCGACATTGTAAGACAGCCAGATAAGTTGCATGGTTGTTTCTTTTCTCCACTTTTTTTGATGGGGGTACAGATACTGACTCATGGAACCACACCAATGGGTATGTGATCTTGGAGAACAATGCTGACATTTGTGTAGCTTGTTTCTCAACAGCATATGCACACCTAGAGTTTTACAATCAAACACTCAACTTCCCTGCCAGACCATTGCCTTTATCTTGACACAGACCTTGTTACATCTCTGAGTCAGTCAGGGGACTGGGATGCCCCTGCTCAGTGAATTGACAGGCAGGGTTTTGGCAGATGAGTATATTGTGGATTTTGTGTCACTAGTCCCTAAGCCCCTATGGCTTCTTGCAGTCTAGAGCAAAATGTAACTTTGAGGTCAAAGGCATCACTTTAAATAACATAACAAATAGAGGAAAGATCTATCTTGAGGCACTGAGGTATCCTGTGTTGGATCAGTCACAGTGTTACAGTACTACAGTGTAAATATAGACAGTAACAACCCTAAAAATATTGTGATAGTGCACCACTGTATCACTGTATCACCAGAAACAAGCAGAAGCGGGCAACAGACACCAAGACCCCTTTGGAGGATTCAGAAGGTGATTTATGACCAAAGAGTACAGCATGAAAATTTAAAAGCCGCCTCCGTAGATTTGGGTCATGGGCGTGCACTGGAAACACTCCTTCTCTGCTATCTTGGAAGTCCAGAGCAACTGTGGGAAAAGTTATTTTGTAAAAAGCCCTTTGGAGAACCATTTCATGGGATGATTGAGGTTGGAAGGGGCCACCTAGTCCAATGACCCTTCTGATTCAGGGCAAATAGAGCAAGTTGCCAAGAACCATGTCCTGATGGCTTTTGAAGATCTCCAAAGATGGAGACTCCAAGACTTTTCCGGACAATTTGTTTTCCAGTGCTCAGTCAGTGTCTTGATGTTCCAGACACAGCCTCCTGTGCTTCAGCCTGTAACCATTGCCTCTGGTCCTGTCATTGGGCCCCTCTGAGAAGAGTCTTCTTTGCACCTTCCCCTCAATTTTTTATATAAAGAGTGTATCTGCTTTATGTAACAAGGTTTTGGTAGTGAAGGGGGTCCCAGGGGTGGCTTCTGTGAGATGTCAGATGAAGACGATTCCACTGGCTCCAAGGTGGACCCACTGCTGGTCAGAGCTGAGCTAAGCTGTGATGTTGGTACTGCTTCCCTGATATCATTTTAAGAAGAGGTAAAAAACTGCTGTGCAACAGCAGCTGGGAGAGAAAGGTGGAATAATTAGAGAAAACAGCTGTGCAGACACCAAGGTCAGTGAAGAAGGATGTGGCACGAGAGCCCCAGGCACTGGAGCAGAGATTTCCCTGCAACCCATGGAGGTACACAGTAGAGCAGGTATCCACCTCATGACAGAGCAGATGGATGTACCCCGAAGGAAGCTGTGACACCATGGAGATCTGGAATAGGTTCCTGGCAGGAAGTGTGGCCCTATGGAGAAAAGGCTTTGCTGGAGCGGGTTTGCTGGTAGGACCTGTGGAGGAGCCACACTGGAACCCAGTCTGTTATTGAAAGGTTGCACCCTGTGGAAAGGATCAGTGCTGGAGCAGTTTGTGAAGAATTGCAGCCTGTGGGAAGGTCCCAT
The DNA here is from genome assembly GCF_001604755.1 of Lepidothrix coronata. Classification (NCBI taxonomy): domain Eukaryota; kingdom Metazoa; phylum Chordata; class Aves; order Passeriformes; family Pipridae; genus Lepidothrix; species Lepidothrix coronata. The sequence continues at coordinate 47,941 of NW_016690586.1, forward strand.
GTTAGAGAAGTTTGTAAAGGAATCTTCCCATGCTAGAGCTGGGAAAGAGCGTGAGGAGGAAGGAGCAGCAGAGACAACACACTGCAACACCTTGTCCCCCTGTGCCACTCAGTGGGAGAAGGTAGAGAAGTCAGGAGTGAGGCTGAGATTAGGAAGAAGGGAGAGGTGGGAAGAATGTGGTCTTAGATTTGTCCTTATTTTATATTATCCTGCTCTGATTTTGATTAGAAATAAATTTAATTATTTTCCCAGAGTCTACTTTGCATATAGTGGTAAAGTCTAGGTGATCTCTCACTGTCCTTCTCTCAACCCATGAGCCCTTCATCATATTTTCTCCCCCTGTCTAGTTGCGGAGGGCAATGGTAGAGCATCTTGGTGGGCATATGGCAGCCAACCTGTCTTTAGTCCAGCACCAGAATTGGAGGTCTTGGAGGTTGTTGAACAATGTTGCCAGCAGCTTTAGCAGGGGGGACATCTGCCACGGTAGCAGCTGGTGATGCAGGAGAGGTCAAAGCCCCCAGAGTTGATGGGCACTCCGTCACAGCTGAGGATGCTGCCAATGGCAGCGGAGGTGGAGGATCCCACCACGGTGTTCTGTGGGAAGGAGCTGAGGATGGGCCTGGGCAGGGTCACCAGCACAGCAGAGGGCTGGATGGCAACAGTGGAGCTCTGGTACTGCCTGACACAGCACTCATTGCAGCTGTTGGCCAGCGGGGTGGGGCCGCAGGGACAGCTCTGTGCAGGACATGTCTTGGGGCACAAAGGGCACCTGGAGAGAGGGCAGGGAAGAAGCAAAAAATGGGGATGTGTGAGGAGCAGCTTGTCACCACACCATGAGGGAGACAAGACACAAGACAAGCCAGGAGGTGGAGGCTGTGCAGAGATGTACGAGGGCTTATTGCCCTCATCCTGCCAGGGCCCAAAAAGAGCCCCCAGCTCCTATGCAGCTACTGCTCAGCCCCTGAGTGCAGGTGCCACCTGCACACAAGTCCCAGCCTTCCTCCATTTCTGACCTTCTCCCTACTTCTCTCTTCCATGAAAAGCAATCCCAAGAGCCATCCTAGAAGAGAGCTGGAATCAATTGAGAGGTCCATGGAGGTGAGATCTCCTTTAGAGAAAGCAGAGAAGGAGAAGGGCTTCAGACTTACCTGATTCCTGAGGAAAAGGAGGCGAGAGAAGTGGAGAAGCTGAGCAAGCATTTATTATGGCCCTTTACTTCCCCAAGCTGCCAGAGGCATCCCTGGTAGACATGATCATTTTCTGAGAAACTCATCCTTATTGCAAAACATCCCATTTAATATGCAAAACATCCCATTTAATTCTATGGTTTGTGGCTTGGCTTCCTGAATGTCTGTGTTTCATTTCCTGCTTTGTTTCAGGCACATTTCCTTGTGAACACTTTTCTTTGCTTTTTTGTGTGACAGGATGAGAGGCCCAAGCCCTTCTGGAGCAAAACACATCAGTGTAGGCAGATGACTCAGAGGACTCATCTCGCATGCTGGAAGTCTAGTAAAAGCAAATTATGTCAGTCTGGATCACTGCTTTGGGGGTCTTTGGTGCTCCTGTTGGCAAGAAGTGGCTCAGCTCCTGGATTTTGCTCTATCCTGCCTAAAAATGAACCCAGAAAAATTCTGCTGGACTGTTTCTCATACTTCTCTTTTTCTGCACCTGAGAGGTCTGTGAGGCCCATGCCTTGTTCTTCTTCAGAATGCTCTAACCCTGCCACTATCATCTCCACTTGTCTACTGAAGAGGCCACAGTTCACTGTGATTCTTTCACAGAATATTCTGAGTTGGAAGGGATCCACAAGGATCACGGAGTCCAACTCTTAGCCCTGCACACCATGTGCCTGCAAGTATCATCCAAACACTTATTGAACTCTGTCAGATTGAGGCTGTGCCCAACCATCCTGTGGGGGAAGAAGCTTTTTCTAATATCCATACTAAACCTGCCTGACACAACTGCAAGCCATTCCCTGGGATCCTGTCCCTGGTCCCCACAGAACAAAGCTCAGGGCCTGCCCCTTCTCTACCCCTCCCCAGGCAGTTGGAACTGCAGTGAGGTCTCCCCTCAGTCTCCTCTTCTCCAGCTGAACACACCAAGTGCCCTCAGTGTCCTCACACGCCTTCCCCTCAAGACCCTTCCCCATCCTCGTTGCCCTCCTTTGGACACTCTCTAACGGCTCAATCTCTTCCTTCCATTGTGTCCCCCCAGAGTGCCCCAATATTGAGGTGAGGCCACCCCAGGGCAGAGCAAAGCAGGACAATCCCCTCCCTGACCCAGCCAGCGATGCTGGGCCTGATGGCCCCAGGACAGGGTTGGCCCTCCTGGCTGCCAGGGCTGCTGACTCATGGCCAACTGGCACCCACCAGGACCCCCAGGGCCCTTTCCTGGCACTGTTTTCCAGCATCTCATTCTCAGTCTGTCCATAGATCCAGGGTTGCCCCATCCCAGGGGAAGATCTGGCACTTCCCCTTGTTGAACTTCCTATGCTTGGTGATTCCCAGTCCTCTGATCTATCAAAATCTCTCTGCAGGGCCTCCCTGCCTTTAAGGGAGTCAACAACTTTTACTGTTTATTGTCTGTCTGTTAATTTACTGTCATCTGCAAACTTGCTCAATGTCCCTTCCAGTCCTGTGCCCAAGTCATTGATGAAGATGCTGAAGAGCACAGGGCCCAAGATGGAGCCCTGTGGAGCCCCACCAGTGACAGGTGCCCGTCTGATGTCACCTCAGTCACTTCCACCCTCTGTGCTCGCCCCATGAGCGAATTGCTCACCCACCACATGATGTGTTTATCCAGCTCTGAGCTGGACAGTTTGTCCAGAGGGATCCTGGGAGAGACAGTATCAAAAGCTTTTTTTTTTTTTTTCATGGCTAGGCTTCGCGAACGAAGATTTGGGAAGGCTCTATCCACATTTGCTACAGGCATGCTGGTGGCTTATGAGGCCAATACGTGACAGACATATCCGATTGCAAAAGGCACAACAGAAAGACTCCTTAGGTGGTGTATTCTGCAATACACGGTTCTTTCTGTGTTGCCTTTTCTCCTCGAGAGTGATCCTGCGTGTGTTCTCGAAGGAGACAGCTGCGTTATAGATGGTGTGTCTCCAGGCCTCCCGATTGGAGGCCAGAGTAGACCAGTTAC
>NW_016690586.1:51837-52791 GCF_001604755.1 Lepidothrix coronata
AAAAGAAAGTGCTCAATAGATATTTGTGTTCACTTTTTATTGGGTCGTGGAGGGAAGAGGAAGATGGAGTAGAAGTCATGGTCCAACATGAAGGCTGTTCCTCAAATTCCAACTCCTGATATTCTGCAGAGCAGATTATGTCCAAAACCCTCACACCCACCCCCCCAGTGCAGCTCTGGCCATAACAAGAGGAACACTCTTCCTGAAGAGCTCATGGGGCTGCTAATGCTTCAGGGTCTCCCTATTTCCTGGGAATTTATGGGGAGAGACACATCAAAACAAGGCTTGATGGTGTCCGGAAGCAGAGCAGCCAGGGATGTCTTCCTCCAAGGGATGGTTCCTTAAAGATCTGCGCCTCCATGGTGCCCCAAAAGGCCATTCCTCTGTGAATAGGTAAGGGTCTCTTATATGCTCAGCCCCTTCCACCACTGAGCAACACCTTTCTCCTTTGGCATTCAGGAGTATAACCAGAGGAAAGAACCACATAGAGGCCAGACTTGAATGCAGCAGAATTTTATTGAAAAAAAAGACAGAACCAAGGTTACTGCAAGCGCAGATCAGCGGTGCAGGGAGTACCAAGGGCAGCAGAGAGCCTATGTTCCTTGGCTGTGGAATAGTTCCTGCATGATGTTTGTCTACCTGTCCCAAAAAGGGGGGAGAAAACAGATGGTCCCCACCAATCTGGCATTTGGAGAACATTGCAGCACCGATGCAAACAATGAAAAGGGAGAGAAAGGCAAGTTCGGTCAGCTATCCTGCAAACAGCACCCAAAGCCGAGATCCTCTGCCTGACACCATGTTCTGAATTTCTCAAGATGTCTCATCAGGGCTTTCCCAGTATCTTTAGCAGGGGAGGCCCCTCCTGCCACCATAGCGCCTGGTGATGCAGGAGAGGTCAAAGCCCCCGGAGTTGATGGGCACTCCGTCACAGCTGAGGATGCTGCCAACGGCAGC
>NW_016690586.1:53676-69080 GCF_001604755.1 Lepidothrix coronata
TCTTCTGATCCCTGGGATTAAAGGCCCCAGGATTTCTAAAGCAGGAATGCAGCACTGCAGGTGGAAGATTCAGTTTATGTGCTGGATGGGACCAGGGCAGGCAAGTAATCCTATCCTCATCACTCTGGTGGGGTTGTTTGAAGTGTTGTTTTCAGACAGAATCTGCAGCAGTCATAGAATCATGTAATCATAGAATGGCTTGGGTTGGAAGGAACTCCCTCATCATGGACAAGGATGCCACACACTAGATCAGGCTGCCCAGGGCCCCATCCAACGTGGCCTTGAACTCTTTCAGGAATGGGGCAGCCACAGCTTCCCTGGGTCAATGGTTCCATTGGCTCACCACCGTCTGTGTAAGAATTTATTCCTAACATCTAATCTAAATCTTTCCTCTTTTATTTCAAACTGTTCCCCTAGTTGTCCTATCAGTATCTGCCTCTGTAAAAAGTTGCTCTCCATCTTTCTTATAAGCCCCCTTCACATCCTGAAAAGCCTCAATGAGATCTACCCAGAGCCTTCTCTTCTCCATGCTAATAACCTCAGGTCTCTCAGCCTGTCTTCAAAGGAGAGTTGCTCCAGCCCACTGAGCATCTTTTTGGCCTCCTTTGGACCTGATCTAACAGGTACATGTCTTTCTTCTGCTGAAGACTCCAGGTCTGGACACAGTACTCCAGGTGGGGTCTCATGAGGGCAGAATAGATGCAAAGATTCACTTCCCTCAGCCTGCCAGTCACACCTTTTCTGATGCAGCAGAGGATGCAGTTGGCTTTGTGGGCTGCAAATGCAAACTGTTGGCTCGTGTACATCTTTTCATCTACCAGAACACCACAGGGCTGCTCTTAATGTGAATGTGACTCATGTCCCAGTCTGTACTCATGTCTGGGATTGTCCTGATATAAGTGCTGCACCTTGCATTGAATTTCTTAATTTTCATGAGGTTTTCATGTGCTCACTTCTCAAATTTGTCCAGGTCCCCCTGGTTAGCCCTATCCTTCTGTAGTGTCATCTGTACTGCTCAACTTCGTGTCATCTGCAAATGTGCTGAGGAGGCACTCAATCTCATGTCTCCATCATTGAAGAAAAATATTAAAAAGCACTGATCTCAAGACAGACCCCTGAGAGACATCTCTCATGATTGGCCTCCACCTGATCATAGAGCCATTGACCAAAACTCCCTGTCTATGTCCATCCAGCCATTTCCATATTCACAATAGTACACCCTTCAAATCCATGTCTCTCCAATTTGGAGATAAGGATGTTGTGTGGGACCATTTCAAAGACCGGACAGAAGTTCAGGCAGAGGACATTGGTCAGTCTTCCTTTGTTGACTGTTTCAGTCCCTCCACCATAGAAAGCCACCTGGTTGCTCAGACACGAGTTGCCCTCAGAGAAGCTTTGCTGGCTGTTGTGGATCACCTCCTTGTCTTGTATGTGATTTAAAATTGCTTCCATGAGGATCTGCTCCATGATCTTTCCAGGCACAGAGGTGGGGTTCACCAGTCTGTAGTTCCCCATGTCTTTTGTTTCCCCTCTTTGAAAATCCAATCTGCAACTGGATGCCCAAGGACTTCTGTGCATGAAGATGGTCCATGTCCTTCTCTATCCCTCCCTCCTCAGCTCACCCTGATGGGTGATCCTGTGTTATCTCCACATGTGTGCATTGGGCTGCTGGTTTTGACTCTGTCCTGCCTAACACTGTCCTCAGGAAAAATTTCAGGCTTGTTTTGACTTATCCACTCTCTGGTGAGTACATAAACATTGCCATGGGCTTGCCTGGGGCCTTGTCCTTCCCCACAACGCTCCAACCCTGCCTTGGTTGTCCCCAGGTGTCCTCAGCAGAGTTCACAGTAGGCTGTGTTCCTACATGTGTTCATGTCTTGGGTGATTTGTGTGCAGCCAGACTTGTATGAATGTACCAAATATTTGACAGGTCTACAAGAGCTTGTCTTTTTGTGTCTCTCCTCACAAACAGACTGTGTTGCTCATGGCAGGGGCACTCTCCATGGCTCAGTTCATGAGCTCTGCAAAGCAGCATTTTCCCAGCATCAGCAGGAGCTCAAGTGCCATTGAAAGGTAATGGCATCAGCCTCCTAGAAATCTCTCCAAGAGGCACTGTAATCCAACCCCTGTTTCCTGAACCCTCCTTCTGTTCTTATGAAGCTCACACTCCACTGCTGCTGATACCAAGCCCCAACAAGGACCATTTCCCACCAATTAAGATCCTTAGTTCCTTTCAGTGTACCAGCACTGGGACTGCCTCAGCATGGTGGGCAGTCCTCCTCTGCCTGCTTCACCAGGCCAGGGCACAGCTGCTAGAGAGTTTGAAAGGATGGGGTTGGCTTTATGGATCTGGAGAAAGGATAAGGAATCCTACCCTCCTTGTGCAGGCCATGTCCAAATAAATCTGCTTCCAGTGAATTGCTGGTGCTTTCAGGTGTGGGACACAGCTCTCCTTCATGCCAAAGCCGATGCCAAATGTATTTGTGCGATTCATTGACCTGGTGCTGTGTCAGCCTGAGATCTTGGCCCAAACAGATACAGAATTTAAGAATCACTGTACGTGATACCACTGTGCACTGGAGTGAAAGGGCAGAGCCACTGCATGTTGCCCAGGGAAAGCCAGGGAGATGCTGGGGCTACTGGGTAGACAAGTGTTGGTGGGGATGCCCCAACATTTGCTCTGTGGTTGGGCTGGTCCCTGCACGTGCCATTGCATCCCTGGGGCAGGGGTGGTGCCAGTGCCCTGGGGCACTGTGGAGCAGAGAGAGAATGGGGGACTCCAGGAGTGCCAGGTAGAACAAGGAACTGGATTGCCCATATATTGCCAATTCACCCAGTGACCGCAGTGCAGCTCTTGTGGGGGAGAAGGTGAGGCATGGGCATCACAGGAACATGTCCATTGGCCAAAGAGGTGGAGGGGTTCAGTGGCTCTGCCCCAAATCTCCGGCAGGAAGAATGTGCAGGGAAGTTTCCCTGTTGGTCCCTTCATGCAAAATTTAGCTTTGCCTTCATCAGCTCCTTCCCTGCATCCAGGCAATTGTAGATGTCTGAGATGTGCCAGCCTTTTAATCGATCCCTTAAGCTGAGAATGAAGGTTGAAAAAGAAATTTCAGAGTAGTACGCAGAAAAAATCCCTAAGTGTCTGTATTAATAGTGAAGCCAGATGTCCTTCACAGAAACTCAGAGAAGACGAATGCCAGGAGCATGTCATGGAAAGGAAGAGGAATGTGGGACACTGATAGGCCCAACTTTCTGTAGAGATACTCTGTGCTGTACTGTCATCAGCCCTGTTACCCACCATCTATAAATTGTGAAGGGATGGCTAAAAAGCAGGGATTTCCGACAGATATGCACAGGGTACAGATATTTTGTGGCACTGAGGCCTGCAGAACTTGGCTTACACAGCCTCCATCAACCTTATTGCCAAGAGTGATGTGTTCAGCACCTTGATACCTCTGTCATCCTAGTTCACCCCTGGTCAAACAGGCAAGAGGAGACAATGTTGTCAAAGGAGTTCACAACCTGACCCTCTGGAAGAACAGAACATCTGCCTGCATTTCAAGTTCCCAGATGGGGAAAGGGCAATTTACACAGTCTCCCTTGTGGATGGAAGGATGGACGGATGGATTCTGTTTATCAGGCTCTTCCTGACTGAGGCCTCTAAAGTGCTTGTGATCAAAGTGCCCAAGAGCATCAGTCTAAGCAAGAGGGACTCCTATGGACAAAACTTGTCTGCCACAGAGAGCTCACAGATACGATTGAGTGTGTCCCATTGTCACCTCCACAGCTCAAGGGGTCTAGAATGACCTTGCACAGAGCTTTTCTGGAGCAGAGCTGGTTCTGACGCAGCAGGGCCGTGCAGGTGCTGAGCTTGAACATAGCTGCTCCACCCGAGCTTGGGAGTGACAAAGCTCCACCGGTCAGTGATGGGCCTGTGGGCACCAATTACTGTCCTTGGACTCCCTGGCCCGTGGGATTCCCGGGGACCCAAGCGTGAGACCCAGAGTGGTTAATCCCAATACTGACTTGTGAATGAACTCTGCCTGCCTGCCAAAACCTGGCTCCTGCCATGGGCCTCAGCAGTGGTAGGGCTGGATAGGGGAACTGACCCTGGCTGCCCATGCCCATGTGTGCTGGCCAGGCCCCAGACTGGGCAATGGAGGGGAGGAGAAGGAGAACATGAGGCCATGAGCCATCCCTGAGGCAATTCCACCCATCCACACTCCTGCTTTCCTTTGGGAACATCTTCTGTCTCCCCTGCCACAGCACTGACTAGAGCAACAGGTGCCCCATTCCCGTGATCCTACAAGGTGGCTTGTCTCCATGAGCTTCCATAGAATTCTAGCTGTCACTTGAGGACAGTAGAGGTTCTTGTAGGACCTGTGGGGAGATGTCTGGGCAGAGACACTGCAAGGCAAGGGCTGATTGCCACTTGGTCTGGGGTAGCTGAGAATATTTTACATACTGCCCTAGGATAGTGCCCTGAAGAGGACCTTCTGCAGCATGTCCCAGTCTCACATTTTTCTGGGTGAAGGATCTCCCTACATCGTCACCTTGACAGGATCAACACCATTACCCCGAGGCCATACACTGAGGGAAGGATCAGCTGGAGACTCAGGCTGAGATGTAAAAATCTTTATTGAGTTTAAAGATGGAATCAAGGTCACCACAAGCACAGGACTTCAGTGCGGTGGTCTGGAGGGACAAGAGACTTCACCTCTTGGCCATGGCGAAGTCCATGCAGGGCTTCCATTTGTCTTTGCTGTAGAGTGCAGGCTGGCTTGGAGGAGCCTTGCAGCCCAGGGAAGCAGAAGAAAAGAATGAAAAATGAGAAAAGGAGGTATGTAGAAATATCAAAGGAAAGACATGGGCCATGTTTTCAAAGTGCCCAGGCTGGCCCCTTCCTGCCAGCTTTCTTAGGAGGAGCTGAAGATGCTCAGTTCCTCTGAAAGAAATGACCTGAAGATTCTCTCTTTGTTCTCGATGTCTGGAGATCTTGGGGAAACCTCCCAAGACCTTAATATGCTCAGTATCTTTAGCAGGGGAGGCCTCTCCTGCCACCATAGCGCCTGGTGATGCAGGAGAGGTCAAAGCCCCCGGAGTTGATGGGCACTCCGTCACAGCTGAGGATGCTGCCAACGGCAGCGGAGGTGGAGGATCCCACCACGGTGTTCTGTGGGAAGGAGCTGAGGATGGGCCCGGGCAGGGTCACCAGCACAGCCGGCGGCTCAATGACGACGGTGGAGTCCTGGCACTGCCTGACACAGGGCTCATTGCAGCTGTTGGCCAGCGGGGTGGGGCCGCAGGGCTGGCAGGGCCGGCACGGGGTGTAGCAGGACATGTCTTGAGCTTGGAGCTGCACCTGGAACAGAGGACAGAGAGCAAACAGAGCACAAGGGTGGATGGGTGAAGAGCAGCCTGGTTATCCCATCACAAAACTGCAAAGGCCATCCATGAGTGGATGCTGGAGACTGTGCCAGCAGCCACACAGTCTTCATCGCCTCATCTGGCCAGGGCGCTACTAAGAGCCTGGCCCAAGGAAGCAAAGCTCTCTTCTGGTGCAAAAACCAAAAGCCACCACAGTCGTGTCCCAGTCTCTCTCTGTGCCAACCTTCTCCCCGCTTTCATCTCTCATGAAAAAGCACTCCAAACCCCAAATATGAGAAAGCCAAAATCAGCTGAGATGTCCATCAAGTGATGGAGACCTCTGTTTGGAAGAGGAGGAGAAGGGGCTTCACACTCACCTGGTTCCCAAGCAGAAGGAGGCAAGAGAAGTGGATGAGAGAGCAGGGACTGGGGCTGCCTTTTATACCTGCCCTTCACTGCCTCAGGACCAGGGGCAGCCTTTCCAGAGGTAACAATTTCCCCACAAGCTCATCTTACATGCAAACCAGCACAGCTAATGATATGGGCTGTGCTTTCATTTCCTGCACTGCTGCCTTTTCATTTCCCGTTTTGTTCCATGCCCATTTCCCAATGAAGGCTTCTTCTGATCCCTGGGATTAAAGGCCCCAGGATTTCTAAAGCAGGAATGCAGCACTGCAGGTGGAAGATTCAGTTTATGTGCTGGATGGGACCAGAGCAGGCAAGTGATATATCAGTCTGGATCACTCTGGTGGGGTTGTTTGAATTGCTGTTCTAAAGAAGATGTTCCAGGAATCCTCAGCTGGATGCCCAAGGACTCCTCTTTATGAGGATGTGTCCTAAACTTCTCTTTCCCTCCCTATGGTCACTTCTTCCCTCTCCGTGTCCATGGACTGTGCTGCTGGCTCCAACCTGCATAACTCTGCCCTCAGGAAAAATTTCTGGCTGATTTTGACTCATCCCTTCTCTGTGCAGCCTGTGAGTACACAAACAATTCCCAGAGCTTGTGTGGGGCCTTGTTCTTCCCCACAATGCTTCTGCCCTGCCTTGGTTGTCCCCAGGTGTCCTCAGAGTCCACTGTGTGTTGTGTTCCTACAACATTGACTTTTACAGGGTAGAGAGGTGGGCCCATGCAAAGCTCATGAAGCTCAACAAGTCCAAGTGTAAGGTCCTGAATATTGGTTAGACCACTCCCATGCACAGGCTGGGTGGTGAGTGGACTGAAAGTAGCCCTGCCAAGAAGGACTTGGGGGTACTGGTGGATGAGAGGCTGGACATGAGCTGGCAATGTTGTTTGCAGCCCTGGAAGCCAATTGTATCCCAGGCTGCATCAAAAGAAGAGTCACTACCAGGTCAAGGGAGGTGACTCTTTCCCTCTCCTCCTCTCTTGTGAGACCCCAGCTAGAGTGCTGTGCCCAGTTCTGAGGCCCCCAACATAAGAGGGATGTGGAGCTCCTGGAGCAAGCCCAGAGAAGACCACAAAGACACTCAAAGGGCTGGAGCCCCTCTGCTCTGGAGACAGGCTGGGAGAGCTGGCAGCGTTCACCTGGAGAAGGCCCTAGGGACAACTTAAAGCCCCTTCCACTACATAAATGAGCTCCAAGAGAGCTGGAGAGGGACTTTTTACAAGGGCATGGAGTGACACGACAAGGAAGAATGTCTTCACACTGAAAGAGGATAGATTCATATTACTTATTAAGAAGAAATTCTTCCCTGTGAAGGTGGTGAGGCCCTGGCACAGGTTGTCCAGAGAAGCTGTGGATACCCCATCCCTGGAAGTGCCACACTGGCCACAACCTGGGCAGTCAAGGCCAGGTTGGATGGGGCTTTGAGGAACCTGGTCTAGTGAAAGGTGTCCCTGCCTATGTGGCAGGGTTGGAACTGATTATCGTTTAAGTGCCTTCAAACCCAAGCCATTAAATGATCCTATGATTCTATGAAATTTGAGAGGTGGTCTGAGGAGCGATTCCCTCTGTGCCACCACTTACACGTAGCTCTGATCTCAGCCTGCCCAGCAGTGGCACCTGGGAGCAGTGGGGAGGCAGGGCTGGGCTGGGCTGGCCTTCTGCTGTGAAACACTCATGCAACTTTTACAGCTGCTTCTAGATCCAGGGATTGTGATGATTAAAACTGTCCAAGAAACCTAACTTGGTGCAGATCCATTGGAAGGCTACACCATAAACAAGCCAAACCACCCTTGTCAATGCCCTCTGCTTAAAATAGGTAGTAAACTGGAGTACTCGGCAAGTAACCTACAGCTCTTCTTCCTGTTCCCTTTCCATGGGCCTCCACTGATGGCCACAGATGGGGAATGCAGCCTTTGGTAGGCCTTTGCTTTTATGGTTTTGCCATGTGGTTACAGTAGCCCAAGAAGTGAAGAGCCCTTCCTTGCCCTGCATCAGCAAGTGGAAAACAGTCACCAGCCAGACTCTGGACAACATTCCTGCACTCATCCACTGCCAGAGAGAGGTCTCACTCTTTTTCATGTATTTTCTTCTTCTCAGGGAAATCCCCAGAGCTGGAGGGAGCTCCTATGTTCCTGAGTCCATGCTAGTTTTTCTGTCCAACAGCTGGTAAGCATATCTCAGTGATCTTTCTTCCTCCCATGAGTGAAAGGAAGGGTTCTGGGAACACATTCTCAGCCAACAGCATTGCTTATGGAAGCTCAGCTTAGGGGTGCTGGCTTTCCAGGTGGATCCCACTCTTTGAATTGGAGTCTGTTGCACATGAAACATCATCCACTTCACTTGAGAAACCTAAGGGTACTTGTTTGTTTTCCTACTTTTCTTCCAGGGTGGTCTGCCTCTCCCAGGTGATGTAAGTCTGCTCTGACAGCCCTCTTTGAGGCTTTGCATGCCTCTGTTTATCTCAGAGAGCTTCAGGCAGTGCTGATGAGGAATTCACAGCATCTCTCAGTATCCTGCACTCTGCTGTGTCTCGGATTTCTTGGACATTCCAGCTCTAGCTTTTTGTTGCTCTCCAGGGCTGCAGAGGGCTTCAACACTCCACAGACACAATTCTCCCCAAATTGCATCATTCCCAGGCAAGAATGACAAGCAGTGATGTCTACCTGAGGATAAATCCAATCTCAGGCTTTTTCTGCAGCCTCAGAGGGCTGTGCCAGGGATTTTCCCAAATGCCACTGGGAAAGAGAGCACAGCTGACAAGGGTGGGACTCAGCCTGTCCTTGGGCAGTGGTGCCTGGGCCTGGATGCAGGCCGAAGAGCCAAGTGCCCAGGCGGATCCAGGAGGTTGGTGAATCTCCCTAGAAGTGCCTTTGCTTCTAGAAGGAGTAGATGTTCAGTTCAGACTCAATCATCTCAGTTGGGGAGCTCCACACTCAGGTGAAATCAATCCCACACTCTCCATAAAGGCGTGTCTGTCATGCTGATGCCTCCTCTTTATGAAGTGGCCACATGGACTCTTCACGGTCAGTGTGCAGAAAGAAAAGCTTTGAGAACATGACTAATCTGTTCTGAAATGAAAATTGGGAGGGAAAAAGCAAGTGGCCTTTGGAAGTGCTAATATCCTCCCATTGAGTGTGAAGGGAGACTTGCTTCCCAGCCAGCCTTCCAAAGCTCTGCAGTCTGAACACTTTGCCGTGACATTACAGTTTTTCCACAACAAAGACCAAAATGGGCTGTTAAAAATGATGTGGGTTTTAGATGTGGAAATGATCTGACCCATCCAGTGTGAAGCACACTATTTTGCATATTTTTAATTAAAATTAAAAGAGTAGATTCAGATATTAAGGAGAGGAAAGAAGAGGAATTATGTAAAATTTGTTTACAGTCTTATGCTAGGAATAGTGACTGCAGGTAGAAATATTAGACATTGTCAAATTTTATCTTGAATCAGAGTATGATTCAATGAAATAGCCACAAGAATGGGGCATAGATACATCCAGAAAACATCAGACTAAATGGAGAAACGCATCTATTTCCTAAACAGTGAGCCAGTTGCAGGGATTTCTTTAGGGGATTCAGACAAACCCTGACAAGATGAAGCACTTGGCAAACTAGAATAGAAACCTGTGATAGGACCACTCCTCCAGCTCTGTTAGCTTATTGATGGGGCTTGTGACCCTTTCCAAGCACTGCTCTTTAAAGCACTGGGAGGCATGCTGGATTCACCTCAGAAGGAACAGAGGGTGGTGGGAGCTGTAGAATTGAGGCTCAGCCCAACTTGAGCTGGCTGTGAGTGAGATGAGCTGGGGAACTGGAGGCTTCTCACTGCCTGGGGTGCCCACACACACACTTACACTCTGTGAGGATCCTCTGCAGAGCAGAAGTCAGGGGAGGGAAGGGATCAATCTGTTTGCTCACACTGGGGCCTTTTGAAAAGCCACTTCACTTCTTCTGGAAAGCCCGTCCCAGAGCTTGCTTCACTTCTTTGTTTCTGAGTGTGTAAATGAAGGGGTTTAACAAAGGAGTTACCACCGTGTTAAAGGTATTCACGAGTTTGTTCAGACCCAGGGAATTCTGGGCTGATGGTTTGACATAGAGGAACATGGTGGAGCCAAACCAGATGGTGACGACACTGAGATGGGCAGAGCAGGTGGAAAAGGCCTTTTTCCGGCCATGGACTGACTGGATCCTCAGGATAGAAGAGATGATGTACATGTAGGAGACCAGGGTGACCACACAGGAAGCCACCACAACAATTATGGAGACAAGGAACGTTGCCAGCTCCACGGACCATGTATCACTGCAGGAGAGGGCAAGGCAGGAATCTATATCACAGAGAAAATGATTGATGACATCTGGCCCACAGAAAGTCAGCCTGGATGTCAGAAAGGCCAGCAGGGAGACAGCCAGAAAACCTCCCAGCCAGGAGCTGAGCACCAGCCGAGTGGAGAGGCCACTGTTCATGAGGGAGCTGTATCTCAAGGGGTAGCATATGGCTAAGTAGCGGTCATAGGCCATGACAGACAGTAGAAAACACTCAGTGGCTCCTAGAGAGAGAAGAAAGAACAACTGGAGGATGCAGACCCTGAAGGAAATGGTCTGGCTGGTCCCCAGCATGACTCCTATGGCTTTGGGAACAACACCCGTAGTGTACCAGATCTCCAGAAAGGAGAGATTGCTGAGGAAAAAGTACATTGGGGTGTGTAGGTTGCTGCTCATCCACACGAGACCTATGATGGATGCATTGCCTATTACTGTCAGGGAGTACATCAGTGCAAACACCACCACAAGGGACACTCGGGAATGCCATGTGCCTGGGAAGCCAAGAAGGACAAATTCTTCCACATTTGTCCCATTTGCCATGTCCTTCCATCTGTTGAGGTCCATCTGCAAAGAAAGAAAAGTTTCTCTGAGTTTGCTTGCCTGTGCTGGCTCTTCAGATGCTACTGGTAATGAAACAAAACCACCATCCCTGAAAATTCACAGTATGCAAAAACGGCATCTATCCTCAGTTAAAATTGTCAGGGAAATCCTCCTCTGCTAAAACATGTTTGGACAACTAGATCTGATCCTGAAAATCAGGCCTACGCCAGCAAATGAACATTTGGAAAATTATTTGTTGGATCAGGTACCTCATCTAGAAGACAGTAAATGTAGTCACTTCTGTGAGATAAGAAACCAACATAGGAAAGTATGGACAGCAGGCTGAGGCTCTCCAGCCATAGGAAAAGCCTTTGCAAGTCAGATTTCTGCTGACCAAGTTGAAATATCTAACATGAAATACTGCTCAAGGACTCCTGGTCTTGTATATTTGCTTTCTTCCAGGTCTCAGCACAGGAAGCTTTGGTAAATATCTCCATGTCCTCCACTGATCTCTGCTTCTCAGCAGAGCTGCTAGAGGTAGGATTCACCTCTTTGTAATTTTGCCATCCCAGGTTCAGGGGAAGAATTTCTACTGACCAAGCTGAAGTATCTATGGATACCTCAGCTCCTCAGCTTACCCCCCTTCTTTCTCCATGGACAGAGAAAAAGCATGAGCGACACATGGCTCATTTTGCCTCGTATACAGGATAAAAGCCCTCTAGAAGTGCCAGGTTGTCTCTGAGGTCTAAGGCAGGAGTTTGGTGAGCACCTTAGATGGATGTCGCACATCTCAACTTGTGCAGAGGTATTCCAAGCCTCAGTGATTGAAGGCAAAATCCTCTGAGGTGAATTCCATTTAAGGGAGCTCTGCTGAACTGCAGGGTATAATTTATATCCTCCCTGCAGACAAGGCAGGATTCTTCATCAGTTGTCTAGGGGAGTACATATGTCATTCTCAGGTGATTGTGTAAGACAATGTTGCTGAAACACCATCTAAAGGATTTCTTTCTCTCCTATCTTCCTCACAGCAATATGTACCAGAAATCTCATGTATTTAAAGGGTAGAGAAATCCTCCTTAATCCAGCTCTCCTTAAACATGCAAGGCAGTGGAAGTCTATACTCGATGTCTTGGGCAGGCTTTACTCACCACAGCTGCCAATGGAAGTGATCCAAATGACATCTTTTCATGCACCATCCTCCCGAGGAAGCCATGGTCCCCTTGGCTAAAGGAGAGCATTGGAGACAGGTAGATTTATTGGGGGAACTCTGGGTTTGGTGATGTTAGGAGATGAATGGAGGAGCAGCTCTCACCTTGCTGACTCAATTCAAGCTGTACACAACTGCCTGGCCGAGTTTCATCTCCATCCACCTGCTAGGAACTGACAGCTTGTGCTCCTGATCTTTTCCCTCTCACAGCCACCACTGCACTTCCACTAAAAGGAGCTTTGTGTGCACACACAGAGTGTAAACTCTCTTTAGTTTAGCTTCATATGGTGAGATCATACCCCAGAGAGTCGCCAGCATCATTAGCATGAGAACATCCCCACACCCTCCTCATTAACACACTGAAGCTTGAGCTGGCCACACCTGGGAGACGGTTCTCTGTTTTCCTTCTATGTGCCACAGGGAGTTTGACCTTTGGGAGGCCTTAGGGGCTCGTCAGAGATGGATAGTACTCTCTCTTCCTCAGGCCAATTAAAGAACAGCAGTGCAATTCCCTAAGTGCCTATTTTCTGGGTGTTTGCTTCCTGCCTGCAGCTGTGGTATGAGAACCTTGTCAGGAACTCAGTGCTCTCTCGTGTATCCATTTGCTGACATGCAGATGTCTGAAAGTCATGTCCCAAGAGACTGGAAGTGTCAAGTATTTGGTGATGGATACTAAGGTGGTTGTGAAACCTCCAGGGTGGGAGATAACTAAAGGCAACTATGGGCACATGAATACAGAGGCTTTAAGGGATTCACCTACCTCATTTCAGAGCCTCTAAATGTAGTTAAGGCCTATGTCTTCAGTCTTAATTGAAGAACTAAGAAAAGATCTCAGTTCAAAGTCAGACAAAACCTTAGTAGAAGAAAATTGATTTCCTCTGCCTCCAGATAAGGTGTCTCCAATTGAGGTCCTTGTCTTTGCTCCATTAATCATCAGTGGAGAGAAACAGGCACTCTCAAGCCTCGGTTCAGCCCTTACAAAATATGCTGTCTCCCACAGTTCAGGCAATCCAGGCCTTACAGACACCTGTTTTTCTTCTGTTGACACTCAAGATAAGCTCGACAGATAGCTTATCACACACAAAGACACACACATGCCTCATCCCTTAGGTATCTGGAGTCACCTCCAGAGAGAGGCTGCCTAAACTGTCCAAGGCCACCACACAGGTGTTGGACTTGACATTTTCTGCAAGTCTTGTGTCCCAGGCTTCAGTGAGGTTGAGACAAAACTGACCTGTGCTTGGTGTAATGTAGAGCTGCAGCTAATGAGAGTAATATGCTCAGCTTGAGCCTGTTTGCTGACCATGAAACCATGTCCCTGCTCTCTATGTGCCCTATCCATAGATATGGGTGTGTGGTTGGAGGCCATGGCATGGAGGTGTTGGAGGCTCTGGCAGGACAGCCTGTGGGTTCACTTGTGATCCCATGATGAAACAACCCACGCACATGTGACCAGGTTTGGGGGCCCTGCTGTGAGTTTATTCTAGTGGGGAAGTTCAGAGGCCATTACTGGTCGATTGCAGGATCTGTGTCCCCAGAAAGAGGATTCCTGCCATTTCCTGCGCACATCTGCTTTGGGCTGGCACAAGTCCGGTGGGTGAGCTGATATCTCTTTACTGACTGTGGAAGAAGTCTATGGAATCTGTCAGGGCAAGTCCTGAGGAGGGCCATGAAAATGATCAGAGGATTGGAACACATCTCCTGTGAAGAAAGGCTGAGAGAGGTGGGGTTGTTCAGTCTGGAGAGAAGACTCTGGGGATGCCTTGTTGTGGCATTTCAGTGTTTTGTAGGGGGCTTATAAGAAAGATGGAGAGAGACGTTTCAACAGTAGTGACAGGAGAAGTGGTTTTCAATGAAAGGAAGGTAGATTTAGATTAGATTAGGTTGGATTGGATTGAATTGGATTGGATTAGATTAGACAGAATCAATACATTTTTTAGGATGAGAGTGGTGAAACATTAGAAGAATTTGCCCAGAGAGATGGATGCCTCATAATTAGGAGTGTACAAGGTCAGGTTAGGTGGAGCTTTGACCAGGTGATTCAATGACAAATTGACAGATGTCCCTGTCCATGACAAGGGGATTGGCCTAGATGGTCTTTCAAGGTCCCTTACAAGCCCAATCATTTTATGATTCTATAAATGGTGCCAGTAGCAAAGATGGTTTGGTGCAGTCCTTTCCTCCAAGGCAGGGAGTCTGGGCTCAAAGAGCTTCTACATGGGAATATCTTTGAAGTCCAAGTTGGTCCCACAGGGCTGGACGGATGTATCCCCTGAAGGGATCTTGATCCATTTCAGTGTCAACTCCATAGTTACCTTTGCTTACACAGAGTGAGATGTAAAGTCCGGCACAGAAGTCAGAAAATAATTCTTCTCCCTTGAGAGCTCATCTGAGCTCCTGCTTGGCAGGAGTGGGGTGCAGTAGCACTCAGCAGCTTTGGCTTCTGTCCCCAAAGGACCCTCTTGGAGCATTCAACTGATCCTGCTGGTCCTGCTGGTCAGTGGTGCTGTGTTTGACACAGTGAAGCAAGAGCATTTTGGCAAATGTCTGCCAAATTCAGAAGGAGAAGCTAAAAGTGGGAATGGAGGGGCAGGTCTATCAGAGCCTGAAGAGCAAGGATGGCACAAGGGGTAGAAGAGGTAAGCACAGCATGCCAGGAGAGGCTCTCACACTTCCCCTCTGGCACAGGTGGTGCTGTAGTTACACGTCTGCTACACAGCTCCTGCTCAACAAGAGGAGGCAGATGGTGCCTTCTTCAGGCACTTGGGGGAAATCTCACAGTCAAAGGCCCTGTTACCTGTGGGTGACTTTTACCACCTCAGTATTTGCTGTGGGGGCAAAATGACTGGGTGCAAACAACGTAAGATATGTCTGGAGCATGTGGAAGACAAATTTTTGATGCAGATTACCTGTGAATGCAAGGACTCTGTTTACTTGCCAGTCATTTTTATCCCAGAAGGGGATCCGCTCAGGGCACCCCTTGAAGACAGCCAAAGAATCATAGTAAATATAAATGGAGTCAGAACTTCTGGATTCATGGTTAAAAACACTTCAAACTGCTACCAATTCTCCCACTTGTGCATGAGCTTTTCCTTCCGTTATTATCCTGTCTCCTGTATTTACTTGTAAAGCTACAGCACAATATTTCCAGACTTTACCTCCCAGCCTTTACTGGCGCCCAGGTTTGTTCCTCCCCAAGTGCAGGACCTTGCATTTGCCCTTGTTGAACTTCAGAGGGTTCTTCTTTGCCAGGAGAGGCTAAGCCCGGGATGCTGAGCCCAGAGGGATGTTCTTGCCTCTCGTGCCCCTCGTGCCCCTCGACCAGTCTTACAAGCACATGCCCTGGACGACAATTCAGGGGTCCCCACGTGCCAGCAGAGGAGGGATGTGAGGGAAGAGATGATGGTAGTGAAAGCAGCTCATGGCCTGTCCATGTTGAGCTCCCCGATACCAAGGCGCTCCTCTGCCACCCAGCCGGGCCCCGCCGCCTCCGCAGTGCAGAGCCCCGACCGCCGCCGCGCTGCCGCCGCTCTCGCCTGCCCTCGGCATCCAGCCCGCCCCCG
>NW_016690586.1:69621-77524 GCF_001604755.1 Lepidothrix coronata
GCTTCTGCAGGATTTCTTCTGAGAAACAACTTACAGGACAAAAAGAAATTCTGATAGTTTTCTTCTTTGTCTCTCTGACAGTGGCTGCGGGCAGAGCCCAGGTGCAGCAGGAGCCGTTGGCACAAACCCCCGAGGGCACGGAAATCACCATCAACTGCTCACACCCGACCATACGGACCAATGACTATATCCACTGGTACCGTCAGCTCCGGGGCCGAGGCCCCCAGTTCCTCGCACTTACTGTGCAAGGCTCCAAAGATCTGCCGGACAAGGCGGGACAGGTGTCGGTGTCGCCAGACCGTCGCTGGAGCACCCTCTGGCTCTCCGGGCCCCGTGTTGGGGACGCGGCGGTGTATTACTGCGCTGTGGGAGACACGGGAAGAAGAGCTGGGGCTGCGGCCGGGCACGAACCGCTGCGGGCGGGGCCGGGGGCACAGCGCCGGCCGGGGACAGCAGGGCACATGCTGCAAATCCCACCTGATCTCAGGTTCACTGACACCATTGTCTTTGGAGTTTTTCATTGTGTCTACAGCTGAGCAAAGAAACATCCCTGTGAAAATGGCATTTCACTCCTACCTAAAGCACAGGCTTGTGACAGAATGTCTGGGTGCCAAGTGACATACACAGCACAGCACAAATCTGGGCAGACTCCAGTCAGCTGCAATGTGTGTCCCTGACTTCTCCTGAGAAATCGTCTCCTGGATACTCTGATCCACTCCAGGCAGGCACCGACATTCACCGATTCATGAGGATCTTTTGTTTGTCTAAGGGGAGGATTCTGACCTTGCCTTGAGTGTGGAAAAGACACAGTCAGGGTCTACAGCGCTTTGAGTGCCATTCATCAAGGATCTGAGCACTACATCTCAGAGGTGTGCTGAAGAAGGTGTGAAGACAGACACTGTGATGGAGCGAGGTACAAACAGGCCAGACCCAGTGTTAGAGGTGATGAGAGAGGAAACAAAAGCAGCAAGAAAGGAGAGACTTCCAGCCATGTGGCCCTGCGGTCAGGAAGGATGGTTGCAGGTTTATTCTCTCAGTTCAGACGCAGACTCCTCACCTTCCTGTAAAAGTGTTATCTCTGCTCTGATGCCTAAGAAGGCAGAACCATGTCAGCAGCCCCTAGGAGGGTAAGCTTGATGCTGCTTTTCCACTGGGAAGACTGTGAAAGCCTCATGACCCTCCACTTCCCTAGAAATCTCCTTTTACACCAGGAGGATGTGCAGCACTTCCATGAGGACCATCTCCCACTGCCCCTCTGCTGTTTCCTCAAAGTGGAAGTAACAGCGGCCTAGTCCAATATCACTGGTCACCCACAGGACACTCCTACAGCCCAGCAGGAAACAAGGGTAAGAAGAGGTTGTAAATCTGGGAAGGACGATCTGGAGCATGTGGGAGTGCAGTAGAGGTGGGGAAGGGTGAGCTCTGCAGTGTGGAGTGGTGTGGGCCAAGGCGGTAGGAGTGCAGAGGCTCTTTTCCATACTGCCTCCCCCTTCTCGTGTCCCCCTGCGGGGTCGGGCAGAGGCGCCGGCGCTGCCCCGGCGAGGCGGGGCCGGGCAGGAGCGGCCCGAGCGCGGCTCCGCTCGGCTCGGGGGCGGCTCCCGCGGAGCCCTCGGCCGCGGCCGGGCACGATGTCGGCCGGGCTGGGGCCGTGGCTGCTGGGCTTGGCCTTGGCCTTGGGGCCGGCAGGTGAGAGCCGGGCGGGGAGGGCAGCGAGCCCGGCGCTGGGGAAGGAGGGAGCGGGAGAGGAGAGGCGGGAGCAGGGGCAGGGACAGAGGCTGGAACAAAAGCGGGGAGGCGGCAGGGGCGGTGGCTGTGTCTGTGCCGGGGCGGGTGGTACCGGGGCAGTGGGGGAACACGCTCGGTCCGTGGTCGCGCCCTGCCCGATTCCTGCGCTCTCCCCCGCAGGGCTGTGGGCGCAGTGGAAGCTGGAGGAGCCAGTGGAGGGCAACGAGCTCCCGAGGAGTCCGTGCTCCTCTCCCGCCACGGCTCTGGATTCAACTTCGGGGGTTACAGAATTCGATGGTACCGTCGGGCACCGGGAGGCGGCCTCGAGTGGGTGTCTTCCATCAGCTCCTCGGGCAATGTAACGAAGTACGGGGCAGCAGTGGAGGGTCGAGCCACAGCCTCCCGGGGCAGTTTCCAGCCTCAGTCATCTCTGTCTCCGCGGGCCCTGCAGCCCCAGACTCTCCCCGATACTTCTGCGCCTTTGCATGGAGACAGGAAACCCAGATGAACTTTAACACAAACCTGCTGGGGCCCAGCACAGGGTGTGTTAGATGTGGGGAAGGGGAGAGTTGCCAGGGGCCAGGAGTGGATGGCTGCTCGCAAGGATTCAGGTGCTCACTGTGCAGCAACAAAACACATTGGCCCCACTGAATCCCCTCTTCATCCCAGCCTCACTTTCAATCCTGCATTCCTGAATTCTCTGCCTCTTCTGTCCAAAAGGCTCAGGGGCAATGGGGAGTGGGGTGACAAATCAGTTCCTAACGCTTCACAAATGGCTTCACTTCCCCAGGGTCACGACCAAAGAGCTTGTGAAGATCTCCAACCATGGAGACTCCACAACGTGCCTGGGCAACATGTACCAGGGCTTGGTCACCCTCACGCCGTGAGGCTGCAGTCTGTGTACCACATGCCACAGCTCCAAACAGCCCCTTTCCTCCTTCTTTCCCTGAGTTATATTTCTGAGAATGATGTATTACTGTATGGAGTAATCCTTTACTCAGTTGGCATCAGCTGTCCTGGCTGTTTCTCCTCTCAGCATCTCCTGCATCCCAGGCCTACTCACTGTTGGGGCAGCATGCAAATCAGAGAAGGCCTTGATGTTCTGTGAGCACTATTGAGCTGCAGCTAAAACATCCCCCTGTCAGTGTCATCAGCACTGCTTGATCACAAATAGAAAACACAGTACTGTGCAAGCTACTATGAAAAAATTAACTCTATCTCACAAAAAAACTAGTCCAGTTTGTTGACCTGCCTCAGGTTCCTGTCAGCCCATTTCTCCAGCCTGACGAGGTCCCTCTGGGTGGCAGCACAACCATGTCGTGTCGCAGCCTGACAAGGGAGAATCAAGCTGTTCTGCTGCTGAAGCCAACAACCATGTCAAACCCCCTCCTCAGGTGCCAAGCCAAGGCCATTCCCCCTCCCATTAGGTACACCGATCAGAAATGAAAGATATTTGTGACTAGAGCCACTCAAACATAAAGAAAATTGTATGAAAGTAAGCTGGGGGTAGGAGGAAAGTGGGAGAAGACCTCCAGCAAAACTGCTAGGGTCAGTCAACAGGATGAGCCCATCTTCTCCCTCCATAGAGGGACATCTTGGGTGAGAAATACATTCTAAGTGCGTTGAATGCTGCTTTTAGAACTAGAGCTTGTGTTTGCTCTCACCCCATGGCATATTAGTAAATTGCTTTGTATTAGAACCTGTGCTTGCTTAATATATGTATCAGTATATTACTTTAAAATGTATATTTGCAGTAGACACTATCATCGACAACCTTCAAACCTTATTAACCCGTCACAATTTGTATTAAAAAAGTGCTATTCCATGAACTGCTGAAGTGAGTCCTTATACTTGCTGGCAGTGGAAAACACCTTGGCAGGGTTTTGGCATTGTTGAGCCCCCACTGAAAGGGTGGTTGAAATTACTTCCAACCTTGTGAATCTGTTGGTGAAGGGTCTCATTATGAGATGCTGACAGACTGTCAACTGATGCTGACCAGGATCTCAACTTTCCTGGGGGTACCGACAGGCAAAAATCTAAACTCCCACCTTTCACATGACAGGATTCTTTTAATCCATCCTCAAGATCACGGCTGAAGATGTTAAAGAGGACTGGACCCAACACTGACCCCTGGGGTGCATTGCTAGATCCTGGCCTCCAGCTACATCTCATGCCACTGACCACCATACCTGGGGACCATCTGTCTGTCCATTGTTCAGTCCAGATCACCAGTTGCTCATTCACTTGAGACTTCATCAGCTTCTCTAGAACAACCTTATTTTGGAGGACAGTGTTGAAAGCCTTCCTGAGATCAAGGCAGACAATACACACTGCTCTCCCCTCATCTACGAAGCCAGTCATTTCAGTACAGAAGTTCATTACCAAGTCTGTCCAGCATGAGTTCCCCTTGGTGAATCCTACCAACATTCTTGTCCTTCATGTGCTTGGAAATGATTTCCAGGATTAGTTGCTCCATTGCCATCTCAGGACTTGAGGGAAGTTCCCTGGGTCCTCTTTCTTGCCCTTCTTGAAGGTAGCAGTGACATTTGCTTTCCTCCAGCAGTCCTCAGGAACCTCCCCAAAACACCATGATCCTTCCAAGGTGATTGAGTCTCCTTTCTCCGGACTGTCTCCCTGATTTTAATCCCTGAAGACCCTCCCTGATGCATGATGTTTTGCCCCTGGAGGTGCTGGCTCTCTCTAAAGCTAGAAGAAATTGCATTAATCTCTCAGAATACAGAACTCTTTTATTAACATCCCAGGAAAGGTGATAGGAAGTTATGAAGTCTTACATGGGAGATGATGCTGGGAGCCCCACACTGTCACAGCATCAGGTGGGACTCCACTCAGACCCAGCAGACTGCACAGATCCTTATCCTGCTGATGATCTGCGTGTTGCAGTCTTTGGTATTTTGGTAAGGTTTTCTTAGAAGTTCTGTGGTGCAGAGGCAAAGCTGCTGCTTCCCTCCAAGTGAAATCCAAGGCTATTGCAATGCCCTCACTGCTGCTGCCAAGGGCTCACTGCCTCCGGGCATTTTTTTGTGATTAGCTGGCTGTGTTCATCCTGCAAGGAGGGATGTGTACAGCCCAGCCCAGCACAGGTGGGAAGGTCAGGTGATATGAGCAGTACAGGAGGGCACAGAATAAACCTGTGTCGATTCCAGAGCACTTGTGAAGTGGATCCCCACATCCCCTGTGGGTGAGGCTCTGGCTCCTGGCACCACTGCACTGCACCAGTTGACCCACATAGTGCTGACCTGTTTAAAAGGGTACTTTAATTTCCTGGTTAGATGCAGAAGCTACCAGCTCTTGCTGGCAGCCAAAAGGTTTCTTCCATACAGAGCAATTACTGTAAATATTAATACCAGTGGAGTGGTGTGGGGGGAAGTGGCAGGCCCGTTGAACCCCTAGAAGTTGAACCCATAGATGAGCATAATATATTGGATGGCATAAGACCGTTCCCATGAGAGCAGAGAAGCTAATTGACCATTCCCATGAACAGAGCAGCCTTGAGAAGCTGGGAGTTAATTGGAAAGCTGATAAGTAGGTTTAGGGAGGATAAAATGTACAAGGACGAGAATGTTGGCTGTGTTCATGGTGCAGGTGCATGGTGGTGGTGTTTTGTAGAAATGATGTTATTTACAGAAAGTGTGTGAGAAAATGTGGGCTAGCTGTCCTAATAAAGGATGCTGCTGCGCTGACGCGGCAGACAGCTCTTGTCTCAACTCCTTGTGCAGCGTGTGTGGGTGCTTTTCTATCGGCCAAACCTAACTACTACGATAGATATCCTGCGACAGAGTGGCAAGTGAAAAAAATAATGGGCATGAGAATGGGTGTGGAATGTAAGTGGTGCTGGAGGTAAAACCACCAGAGATGGCCCAGCACTTGGCAACAGCAGTGTGAGCTGCTCATTCAGCAGACTTAAGAGCTCTTCTTTATTGTGTTGGTCATCCAGTTCCCACAAGGACAGTGTTTCACGGTCCAAATTTCTAGAAGAAGGAAGCCACTAGTTTCTAACATTTTGAGAAGATTCATAACTGCTGGCATTATGTTTTCTGTCATTCTATTTATAGTAGTGATTGTTATTCTATTGTTATTACTGGTACTGGTTCTATTTTATCTCATTATTACTGTTCTCTCTGTATAGAAAGGCTCTCTCGTGGCCACAGCAGGTCCATGTGTGCAATATGGGTGAAGTCCGACTATCACTAGACTAACAGAGGACGACTGCAGTAGCAATCTTCCCTTTCTGTCGAATGTTGTTTCATCCTGTAGGGCTGTTAAAGTGCATGTTTGCTGCCTGGTTCAGGATGTGCAAGGGTCTTCTGTGACACCATTTCAACAACTTTTAGCTACAGCCCCTTGGTGACATATTTGAATGTCTACTGAGATGGTATGAGCGAATGTAGAAGGGTCTACCCATGGAATAATTAATGCACGTGTCCAAAGACTTCATGCCATTGTCACCTGCAGGACAATGCCTACACGTACTGTGTGACCACAGAAGCTCATCAGTCCCTTGGGTTCCCAACACTGAGGTTGTGTTGGTGGAAAGACTTGTCTTAGAAGGCCTTGGCCTACAGAAGTGAGCAGTATTTTTCAGATTCTGGAGAGACTGGCCAGTGGTGACTTCCATAACTTGGCCACTCTTGCTTCACAGGAGCCCGTTGCAAACTTTGACATGAGATCCCTATGACCATTGTTTATGCCTGATACCCTGGCATGTGCCTCTCCAGCCCAGCATTCTCTGGGCTATGTGCTGCCTGATGCTGCCAAGGTGTGGCAGAAAGGGTTAACAGTGCATAAGAAGAATGTCACAAGGAACCATGGAAGATGTACTGGCCACAGCAAGCCCCTAGAGAGAGTATGCCCACTGAAAGGACTGACTAAGAACTGTGGGAAATATGTGATGTCACAGGAGGTATATAAGGACTTGTTAGCATGTGAATAGTTGATTTAACAACCATGCTCGATTCTGCAGATAGTGGACGTCCAAACATTGGCACCTCATCGATTATGTCTTGGGGCGATGGAGAGATGTCCGCGATGTCCACCATACCCGTGTGATGCCCAGTGCAGAATGCCAAACAGACCATCGACTTGTGTGCTGTAAACTTAACCTCAGTCTTAAATTCAAACCTAAAAGGGGCAGCATCCCAAGGAGGAGACTCCAAGTCAACGATCTCCAATCAGCCACAGTGAGAAACAAATTCCAGGCTAATCTTCAAACTAGGCTTGATAACCATCCCACAGATTCTACAGATAGCTCTCCTGTAACACTCTGGCACCATATTAAAAACAGCATCCAGCAGTCCTCTGAAGAAATCTTAGGGTTCTCCCTCAAGAAGAACAAGGACTGGTTCGATGAAAACATTCAAAAGATCCAGAAATTATTGAGGAAGAATAGAACTGCTCACCAAGCACACCTTGCACTGCCATCCGGTCACATAAGAAAAACAGCTTTTCACATCACATGCAGCAAACTCCAACAGAAACTCCGTGACATCCAGAACAAGTGGTGGATCAGTCTAGCTGAAAAAACACAATTATGTGCAGACACGGGTGATCACAGAGGGTTCTATGAAGCCCTGAAAACAGCATACGGGCCTACATACCAAGCTCAAAGTCCTCTACTCAGCGCTAATGGTCAAACACTTCTAACAGATAAAACCTCCATTCTGAATCGATGGTCTGAACACTTTCAGACCCTTTTCAGTACCAACCGTGTAGTCCAAGACACAGACATTCAGTCCATCACACAACCAGTGAAGTATGAATTGGATACTGCCCCCAATTTAGAAGAGACCCTCAAGGCCATACAGCAGGTGAAAATCGGCAAGGCAGTTGGGGTTGATGGAATTCCACCTGAAGTCTGGAAACACGGGGGCCTTGCACTCCATGCCAAATTTCATGAGTTCTTACTATGCTGTTGGGAACTAGGCGAACTACCATCAGACCTTCCTGATGCAGTCATCATCACCTTGTATAAGAAGAAAGGAGTTAAATCAGACTGTTCAAATTACCGTGGTATTACTCTGCTCTCCATTGCTGGCAAAATCCTGGCAAGAATACTCTTGAACAGACTAATACCCACTATAGCAGAAGGAATTCTGCCTGAAAGCCAATGTGGTTTCAGAGCCAACAGGAGCCCCACAGACATGGTGTTTGTTCTCAGACA
>NW_016690586.1:78254-86274 GCF_001604755.1 Lepidothrix coronata
AGTGCCTTTGGAAAACTCCATAAAAGAGTTTGGCGAAATAAACACTTGAAGAAAAGTACCAAGATCAGTGTTTACAAAGCCATAGTGTTGTCTACTCTCTTATATGGGTCTGAATCTTGGGTCATCTACCGCCACCACCTGTGACTCCTAGAACGCTTCCATCAACGCTGCCTCCGTACAATCCTAAACATCCACTGGTCAGATTATGTGACCAACACATCTGTTCTAGAGCAAGCAGCTGTCACAAGTATTGAGGCCATGTTGCTGAGAACACAGCTGCGCTGGTCAGGGCACATCTCCAGGATGAAAGATCACCGCCTCCCTAAGATCTTGCTTTATGGTGAACTTGCCACTGGCTGCCGCATGAGAGGAGCCCCAAAGAGAAGATACAAGGACTCCCTGAAACAACATCTCAGCCTTGGCCATATTGATCAACATAACTGGTCTACTCTGGCCTCCAGCTGGGAGGTCTGGAGACACACCATCTATAACGCTGCTGATGCCTTTGAGAATGCAGCAGGATCACCCTTGAGGAGAAAAGGCAACGCAGAAAGAATCGTGCCTTGCAGAATTTACCACCTAAGGAGTCTTTCTGCTGTGCCTTTTGCAACCGGACATGTCTATCTCATATTGGCCTTTTTAGCCACCAGCGCGCTTGTGTCAAACGTGGGTAGAGACCTTTCCCAAATCTTCGTCCGCGAAGCCTGGCCATGATGATGACGATACATTGATTTAACAGCTACACATGCATCTGTTTTGTCTGTGCCCATACAAACGCTATGCCAAGGCAGCTGTTCACAGTCTGGCTGCTGCAGGTGCCAATGTGTGGATTTGCTTTGCCACCAGCAGACTGACCTCTTGTGAGGAAAAATGGGCACTTATATTTCAATCCCAGGAAACACTGTCTTTGTTTCCTTTTCGGCAGTTTCCCCTGTGGGCAGGGCAGTCATAGGATGATCAGCCACTACAGATGGCATCAATCTATGAAACAGTGACAACGTCCAGGCAACCAGCTAATGCACCAGGGTAGTGGTTTCCCAGCATCTAAAACTGTGGTAAAGATAAGAACACGCATCAGGACAGACACCACATGGGGTGGCAGTTCCAGGCACGCCCACTAGGATTTGCCAGCTCAGTTTATCCTGCGTCAGGGTAGTGTACAGCACAGCTCATTGCAGATTGTCCCGAGCTGGGTGCAATCCAATATACGTCTGTGCCCTCCCATGTGTCAGCTTATTAAAGGTTTCTCAAAGTTGTCTCTGGAAAACAGCCTCCTGTGGTTAGGACCACTGAAGGCACTCAAAACACTTGGTCTGTTGCCATGAGCAGGTTGAAGTGATGATGCTGCATTTTCGGGCGTGTTTCTGGGTGAGAGGATCCAAACGAGGTCTGCCACGCAGGGATGAGTAGGGCCTGTACTGACTCTGTGATGTACTTTCAGTCCAATGGCTGCTATATTGCAGTGGCCTGGTCCTAGAAACATCTCAGTGGGTTCATGCAGCACATGGTGCTGAGGAAGGGCCAAGGTCTTCCAGCAGCCTCACAGGTCCTGTTGCCCTCAAGAAGTTTTCCCACAAGGCCGACCATAACTGCTCTATGCTGGGCATCACCCCACTGGAACTGAAGTACACCTTCTATTGTCCTGGTGGGGTTGACAGAAAGGACACCCGAGGGTGCCCTGATGATGTCAACTACTTGCTCTTTAGCACCTCCGGGCATCAGAGTTGCCACAGGCCAGAGCAGTGCCAAGGCAGTAACGAGGCTGTGCCTGGAGCACTGTTGGTTGATGGTGGGCCAGGGTGGGGTGAAAGGGGTGCAGACAGGCAAAATGTGGTCAAAAGCCACAGAAGGTGAGAGGAAGAAGTTGTGGCTATGTGGACTTGCACCTCTGTGGGGTTCTTCCCACCCTGGGAGGACCCAACTCCTAAGGATCCCAGTATTTCCATGAAGCCCCAGCACCTCCCTATCAGCAGTTCCCACTATCCACCCAGACCTGCTGTTTTTCTGTGTGGAATGGGGCAACAGAGGGCCTGGTGACGGGGGTCCCCATCAGGACAGGCCTGTAGGACACAAAGACAGCAACATGGAGCAAAGGATGGGAGGGAAGATTAGGAGTTAAGGGCTGGGTGATGGACAGGTAGCTGTGTCCTGTGGGAAAGAAGAGTGTGGGCCATGGGAGTAGGAGTGGGAGGGTCGTTGCCACACCTTGCACAAATTACCTGCAAAGCCGTGAATGTGGCTATGAGTGTTACAGAATCACAGCAAGATTGAAGTTGGGAAGTATCTCAGGAGATCATCTGGTCCCTCCTGCCTGCTTGAGCAGTTGCCCAAGACCATGTCCAGACAGCTACAGAATATCTCAAAGCATGGAGATGCCACAAACTCAGTCACCATCACAGTAAAAATGTGCCTCCTGATGTTCAGAAGGAGCATCCTGTGTTTCAGCTGGGGTGAATTGCCCTCTGATCTGTAAGTAAGCATCACTGGAAAGAGCTTGGCCCCGTCTTCTTTGCATTCCCTCTTCACGTGTTTCTATACAGAAATAAAGCTTTCCCTTCTCCAGGGTAAGCAGTCTTGACTGTCCCTGACCTGCCTGTCTCCTGGTCCCCAGGGCAGGGGATGGGGGCGATGCCAGGGCGGGCCGGGAGTGCGGGGCAGGAGGAGGGTCCTGGAGGGGATGCTGCGGGCCGATAGCCCGTCCCTTGGCTGGGGCCGGGGATGGGGCCGCCCCAGCTGCACGGGGCCGAGGCGCCGACACCTTCTGAAGGGCACATGGGGCGAGAAAGCGGGACAGCGCTGGAGCCGCGCTGGGAGCCCCGGGACAGGAGCCTTCATCTCTCGAGGCGCTGCTCCTCCGCCTACGCTGCTGCCCGCGTCCCTCGCCGCGCCCCCCTTCTCCCGAGTTCCCCCTTCTCGTGTCCCGGGGGGGGGCCGGGGCGGGTCTGCGGGGTCGGGCAGAGGCGCCGGCGCTGCCCCGGCGAGGCGGGGCCGGGCAGGAGCGGCCCGAGCGCGGCTCCGCTCGGCTCGGGGGCGGCTCCCGCGGAGCCCTCGGCCGCGGCCGGGCACGATGTCGGCCGGGCTGGGGCCGTGGCTGCTGGGCTTGGCCTTGGCCTTGGAGCCGGCAGGTGAGAGCCGGGCGGGGAGGGCAGCGAGCCCGGCGCTGGGGAAGGAGGGAGCGGGAGAGGAGAGGCGGGAGCAGGGGCAGGGACAGAGGCTGAGACAAGGGCAGAAGCTGGGACAGGGGCTGGGGAAGACGCAGGGACAGGGACTGAGGGATGGGGGCGGTGGCTGTGTCCGTGCCGGGGCTGAGGGCACCGGGGCAGTGGGGGAACGTCCTCGGTCCGTGGTCGCGCCCTGCCCGATTCCTGCGCTCTCCCCCGCAGGGCTGTGGGCACAGTGGAGGCTGGAGGAGGCCGGCGGAGGGCACCGAGCTCCCGGGGATTCCGTCCTCCTCTCCTGCCGCGGGTCCGGATTCAACTTTGGGCTTTATGTCGTTCACTGGTACCGTCAGGCACCCGGAGGCAGACCCGAGTGGGTGTCTTCCATCAGCACCGATTCCTCTGTCAGTCGAAACGGGACAGCAATGGAGGGTCGAGCCTTGGTGTCCAGAGACAATTCCCAGTCCAAGTCATCCCTGTCCTTGTGGGCCCTGCAGCCCCAGGACTCTGCCCGATATTTCTGTGCTGTTCCCACGAGGACAGGAAACCCAGCTGAGCTTTAACATAAACCTGCTGGGGGCTGGCACAGGTCCATGGCATTTTGAGATGGAGAATTCTGAGGTGGTTCAGGGCTGTTCCCAAGGAATCAGGGGCCATCACTGTTCTCTGCAGGCAGTTTTGGCCTTTCTTCCAGAGCTTCTTTCCCCAGAATGATAAATGGCATATCCTGAGTCCCAAATACAATGTTTTATTCCATAGAAGTGGTTCAAAGTGCTTCTGTCACCCAGCCAGCCTGGTCATTCTGCCTGGCTCCAGCCCCTCTCTGCCTTCCTTTGATCCCCTTCTTCTATGGGGCACCCAAAGCACCTGGGCTTTAACAACACCTTTGCCTGCTTTCTTTGACCCTTTTGGGCCATCTCCTGGTACCAGGAAGAGCAAAGTAGTGATGGAACAGGCCCGCTTTTCTTCCAGATGCATTTTGGGGTGATGAGATCCAACCAACAAGGTCTGCAGTGTGGTGGCCAGCAGGGATTACTGGGACCTTACAATGCACTTACAGCTCCAACGCCTCCTACATTTACGTGGCCTGGTATCAGCAGTGTCCTGGTGGACCCCTGCAGTACTTGCTGCAGTGCCAGGGCTGTGGAGGCTCCTACAGCCACACAGCCCCTTTTGCCCACAGGAGGTTTTCCTGCCAGGCTGACAAGAGCTCTGGGACACTGAGCATCACCGGGCTGGAGCAGGGGGACAGCGCATCCTATTACTGCAGCCTGGAGGCACCACAGCGAGAGGCACCCGGGGGTGCCTCAACAACATCAGCTTCCTCCCCTGCTGCCTCCCCTCCTGCGTGTTCAGGTGGGACACAGGCCCTGCAAGGGGGGAGTCAGTGAGTGGGCTGTGCCTGCTGTCAGAGAAATGGGGTCTCGTTGTGCCTGGGTGCTCCCAGTGGAGAGGAGGGGAGGGAAGGGCAGGGGAGAGGCAAGAGAAGAGCATTTCAATTGAAAGGGAACTACAATGACCATCTAGTCCAACTGTCTGACTACTTTCAGATTTGAACTAAAATAAAAGCATGTTTCAAAAGAAACTGTCCAAATACCTCTTAAACACTGACAGGCTTGGGGCATTGACCACCTCTTCAAGATGCCTGTTCCAATGTGTTACCAATCTCTGAGTAATGAAATGCTTCCTAATATCCCACCTAAACCTCTCCTGGTGCATCTCTAAACCATTCCCACATCACTGTGTAACATGGAGAACCTCCCTCTCCACTTCCCCTCCTCAGGAGCTGAGAAGGTTGAGGGACCTCCTCACATTTGTTTCCTCCAAGATAAACAAATCCTCCATGGCCTTGGGACCATAGGGAACCTGGCATGTCCTACAATGCTGGAGCAGCCCCAAGTGTCCCAGGGCACCACAGCTCTGCCTGGCCCTGGATCCCCCTGCTTCTTTTCCCAGCCTCAAGCCTCCACTCTCAGTGGGCTCCTCTACCCTCTCCAAGTCCCTTTTCCCACCCCTGTCCTGACAATCCCATCCAAAAGGGACCATGTTCTGTTACCCAGGAAAAGAGAGGGGAAGGAATGGATTCAGACAGTCTGTGCAGGGCCACTGTGGAGTGGGCAATGCTCCCCAAAAGGGTCGTGGCAGCCAGGATGGTGACAGTGTGTCAGGGCTCACAGCTGTCACATCCTGTGGTCACAGGGAGAGCTCTGGGTTCCTGCTGAGTAGAAGGACACAGGGAAGGGAAGTGTCCTGGCTCTGCTAAGCAGCTCCAACAGCCTGGTCCCTGCTGAGCCCTGGGCTGCATTTGCTGCTTGGGGGGTCTGGGAGGGCTTTGAGAGGAAGAGGCAGCTGGAGAAGTGTCATCATGGGGAGGGAGAGGGGTGCTGGGGCAGAGTGGAGGGAGCAGGGTGAGGAGCACTTCTGCCCTAAGGGTGCCCTTTCCAAGTGGAACTGGGATCCTGGGGGTCCCATGTGGGAGCAGCAGCTCAGCAGCAGCAAGGGCCAGGAGCCCAGGGGAAGGACAATGTACCACCCTCCCAGGGGAGCTCCAAAGTCCCAGCAAACCCTGCAAAACTTCCTCGGGGAAAGGTCAGGTTTGCCCCACAGCAGCACCTCACCTTTTGCTCAGCAGAGCTTTTCCTGCCAAATGAACACTCTGTTCTTGCACCCTGCAGGGTGAGAGACACCTGGGAGTGCACCAACAGCTTCAACTTCTGCTCCAGCAGCCCCCAGCTCTCACCCTCCCTGTTGTCAGAGACAGAGGGAGGGACTGGGAGGGACTGGGCCTGAGTGCAGTGACAGAGGCACAGGCAGGGAAGGTGTGGGCAGAGCTGTTCTGCAGGCAGAGAGAAGCTGGAGAGAGGTGAGACAGATGGGCCTGGCCATGTGGACTGTCCTGTGTGGGGGGTTCTTGCCCATTGTAGGTAAGTGAAAGGAAGGGGGGATGCCCCCCAGGAACTGAGCGTGCCCCTGTGCTCTGCACGGCTCTGGGGAGCTGTGCTGACCCCTTGCAGCCTGACCTGTTCCCTGGCTCGACCTGTCCCACCATCCCTGTGGAGCAGGGTGAGAACAGCCCTCCTCCTCTTCTAGCTGGGAGTTCATCACCTCCATCCCAGCTGCCTCCTCTGCAGGGTGGGGACAGCAGGGCACGGCCCTGCTGCACTCAGATCTTGGGCCAGAACACTTTGCACTTGGACTGGACACTCTGCTCATGGGGCACTGCAAACCATCTTGCAAAGCCCAGCTTGAGGATGGCAGCACAGGGCCCTAAGCCCCACTTGCCTGTGAGAGGTCCTTGTCCCTCCTGTGCCCATTTAGATCATTTTCAGGGACAGGTGAGTGGGTCCTCACCATCTAGGAGTGGTCATGGCATGTTCTCTCTCTCTGCAGCAGTCACTGGCCAGATGGCCTTGGAGCAACACCCCAGGGAAGTGACTGTGGGAGAGGGAGATAAAGTCACCTTGCAATGCAGCATGACACAAGGTGTTATGTGGGATTACTACATGTACTGGTACCGTCAGGACCCACGTGGCACTCTGGAATGGATTTACATGGAAGGTGATATCTATGGAGAAGGTTTCCAAGATCACTTTAAGGGATCAGAGGAGAGCTCCGAGAACAGAGTCACACTGCAGATCCTGGCAGCAAAGCCAGGGGATGCAGCAACGTATTACTGTGGAGCAAGAATCACCGTGGAGCAGCTCTGCAGCAGAGTGGAACAAAAACTGACTGACAGGAGGACAGATCTCTCAGCATTTCTTTCTGGCAGCTGCTCCCCAGGGGCTGTTCTTGGGCAACAGATCTCTGGCTTGGTGGCAGTCCAGGCAGTGGAGGGAAGTGTGGTAGAAGGGCTGGTACCATTTATGATGCAGGAGGATCTTTTCTGGGAACTTAAGGGACTGTTTAAGCAAGTGCAGTTTTAGTGCACTTTGCCTGAGCCTCTCTCCAGCACAGCCCCATTTTTCCTCTGTGGCTTGGCCACAGAGCCATGGGATCATGGAGATGTGTTGTGGTATCTTCCAGTTCCAGTTCTGTGGAGGATGGAGCCAGGCTGTTCAGGAAAGACAGAGCAGCAGATGACATTGCTCTGGGTGGCTGCTACAGATCACCTGATCGGGAAGAAGAAGTAGAGAAGGTGTGGTGGTTTGACCTTGTCTGTCCACCCGGTGCTCACCAAAACACTCTCTCAGTCCCCCTCCACAACTGAGCAGGGGGAAAGTTTACAATGAAAGACTTCTGGGTCAAGATCAGGACAGGGAGCTGTCCCAGCAGTTCTCGTCATGGGTAAAGGTATGGCCATGGGGATATGAATTTCATTTATTGTCAATAAAATTAAAGATGGATAATGAGAAATAAGGACAAAGCTAGAAACATCCCCTCACCATGATCAGTGCACTGGGATGGGGAATGGGGCTTTCAGTCAGTTGATAACACATTTTCTCCCCTTTGAACTACTGATACTCATATAGAGTAATGGATCTCTGTGAAAGGTTTCATTAAATCCTCCTGCTTAAAGCAGGGTCAACCAGCAAAGGTGTACTGGTCTGGTTTGGTGGGGATTAAATTTCTCTGTAGCAGCCTGTCTGGGCAGCCTGTCTGGGCAGCTGCTCTGTTTTGTGCCAAACCCATGCTGATAACACAGCAATGACTTAGCAAGTGCTGAACAGTGCACCAAGTCTTCTCTGCTTCTCATATTGCCTGCCAGCTGTACAGCTGACCACAACTGGCCAAGGGCCGATTCCGTACCACATGGCGTTGTGGGGCCGGCAGGTGAGAGCCGGGCGGGGAGGGCAGCGAGCCCGGCGCTGGGGAAGGAGGGAGCGGGAGAGGAGAGGCGGGAGCAGGGGCAGGGACAGAGGCTG
>NW_016690586.1:91999-94151 GCF_001604755.1 Lepidothrix coronata
TGAGGATTAGGAAACTGCTCCATAATTCCAAGTTACCACTAATAAAAATCACAAAAGTAAGATAAAAATCAAATTAAAAGCCAACTTCAGTCAACTATAACCAGATGTTCACCACCTTCAAACCCAGTGAAAGGCACATACAAATAAATCAAAACTCTGAACCACAGACAACTCAGTGGTCAAATAATCAGTTCATAAGATTAAAGAAATTGAGGGGAGAAACGGTGCATATAATGAGGGAAAAAACCCACATGACCCTTAGAAAAATGGCACTGTCTTGGTTTGAACTGCGCCCCCCCGGACTCAGGGGTCCCTGGGCCTAGAGGTGATTTGTCCCAGGAGAATTCCCCCTGAGGGACCAGTCGGAGCTGTTCTTTTTCTCTCCTGTGAAAATTAGACATCAACAACAGCTGGAAGTTGTGGGCAGTGTCGGAGTGTGTGACCATGTGTGTCTGAGAGTGTGTGAGAGAGCTGAGGGGTGACAGGGCCCCCCAGCCCTGGCTAAGCCAGGGCTGAAGGCAGCGTAGAGTGTTGTGAGGGAGAGAGAGACTCACAACCATGAGGTAAGAGGGAGAGAGGCAGGCCCTCCCCAGCTAGATGGCAGGGCTTGGGATGGTTATAACTGGACTGAGTACCCTGTAGCCAAGGTGAGGGGGCTTTCTTTTTCTTCCCCCACTGCCTGGGAAGGCGGTGGTGTGGATTTAAGGCATGCTCGGTACTGGAGCCGAGCCAAGAGACGGGCCAGAGAGGCTCGGTTGCCGGGAGAAACAGTTGTGATTTGTTGCAAACAGTTGGAAGAACTCCAGGCAGAAATTGGAGATGGGCCAGAGAGGGCTCAGAGGTGCTCTACGTTGGGTTTGGACATGGACTACTGAAACTGGAAGCTGCAGCAGCTAAAGAAGAGTGAGAGAGCCAAACAAGCAGTTTCTTTCTGGGTAAGGACTTTAAAACTATTTGGGGTAAAAGAACTGAGCAGAGACCCAGAGCCTGCAACCTGGAGGGTGAGAACGAAACATCTTACTCTCTGGGGAGGAAACCTTCATGAACCAAGGAGGAAGGACTCAGAGCTATCTCCTTGGACCTCATGATGAAGATGAGACCTCAGCAAAGAGCTGAGGGCTGGTAGGGGTGCAGAAGAGCGCCTTCCCCTGATACCCCAATGAGAGAGAGAGACTGTTTAACTATTGGCTTGAGCTCTTCTCCTGGACTGATAAGGGAGGGCTCAAGGAGTGGTAGAGACTGTTAATATTGTATATAATTGCCTATAGTATTTATTTGTGTATAGTAATAAATTGTATATATATTCCCTTCCCCCCATACTGAGTGGTGCCTGCCTGAAAATGTCTCTTTGGTGTTGAGGTAAATTGTGGGGGGAAGCTTGGAGACTGGATTTTTGTGGGGTCAAACCCCCACACACTCAAACAAAAAGTACTAAAAATAAAATAGCTGAGTAAATAAGCAACTTTAGCACATTAAAGGAAACAGAGTCCATTAAAACAGCATCAACTAAACAAAAATAACTTCTAAACAATTCTTAAACATAGACTGATTTTTTTTTTCTCATGAAAACAGACATTGAGGACAGAAATGCTCAAAGGTCCAGAAAGAGTTAGGAAATGTAGAATGAAAATGCATTGAAAATTAATAAGCCTGGGCAGCTGCCCCCCAGATATTCATTAAAATATTTCTCTCTAACTGTCTTGGTGTTTGTTAAAACACAAATCAGTAATCAGATCCTTTCAGTGAGAACAGTTCAAACAGCAAAATTCCTGTTCTACAAGCATGGGCAATATTTTAGTGAGATTAATACTAATTGTCCTATCTGTCAAAAAAAAAAAGTAATGATGATGTTTTCTTTAGTGTAGAACATCCTCTGGAACAGTATTAGATGTTCGGAAGTAGAACAGTGTAGAGGAACAGGAAAAAAAACCCAGCTCTTCAAAGACATGAAAGAGTAGACATCACTTGGCACTAAAAAAAAGCCAAAATATTTTTGTAGAACTGTTGACAACCAGGATTCATCCACTCTTCCTTCTCTCCACCTCCCCCCTCACCAGCAGGATCAAGGAGAATCCCATGTGGGCCCACACACCCTTGGCCATCACCCCATGTGAGTCAGCACAGACAGGCAGCTGGAACAGACACAGACTCA
>NW_016690586.1:96041-97988 GCF_001604755.1 Lepidothrix coronata
AACAACTGACCTAACTCTGTGCAACACCTTCATTCCATGATCCCCAAACACCAGGTGTGCACTACTGAACATGTTACAATTTATTCCCAGTTTGGACACCACTCTGGCCCAAACTGACTCTGAAGGCTCCTCTTCTCCAGTGGATCTTCACTGACTCCCTTTGGGCAGGAATGCACAGCTCAGTGGAGAGCTCACAGTAGGGAGAAGTTTTGAGACAGATCTTTAACTGTCTGGTTGGAGAAGTTTTGACACTGGCACCACACTCACAGTGTCCCCAGGGAAGCAATTCCACTGGAGACAGAGGAGAAAGGAGGATAAATATCCCTGGCCTTAGTTTTCACAGCTGCCTCATATCCAAGACCTCCTAGAATGAAAGACAACTGGCTCCCAAGTTGTCTGGGCTTTGAAAACACAGGTGTGGGGAGTAGGGATGATAACAAGCCATAGTTGTTATTCCTGTCTTTATTTGGACTTTCCTGATGTACAAAAAAGGTGGATGTCCCACCCTATGGGAATGTGAGTGTTGGGGTGTCAGAGGAGATTGTCAGGTTGCTCTGTGTTATCCTGAAGATAACACAGACTTGTTGCTGTGCTTTCAGAGGTCTGCATGTCTTTATAGTGCTGCAAAAATGTCCCATGTCCTTTTACATTCCTAAAACACCCTGCTTTCATTTCAGAAGGGCTTGGGACTGCCTGAGGTGCTGCCTAATATCTGCCCATGCCTGTAGGAGATGTTGCATGGGAATAAATGTCTGTTTTGGAACAATCTCAGCCCACTTCCAAAGGGGCAAAGGAATGCCAAGTTATCCTTTTGAAGAAAAACCTATTCTTTCTGTGCTGTTAATGATTTTCTTTTTGTAGCTAAAGATGAGATATTTTCAAAGCTGCACAAAGACTTTCAGATTATATTTGACAGTAGAATATATTGAGTCTTAAGTATCTAAACTCTTTCTGTCAAGGAAGGATGATAGAGGATTCCTTTCATTTCCATATTTTTACTATAATTCGAATTGCTAATCTGAATTAATCCTGACATTGGTGTATAAATCATGCTGGATTATCCATGTCTGGGTTACGTGAAAGCAAAGATATTTTGGTTTTCTTTTCAACCTCATGGTATCGCAATGATTTGTTGGCTACTAACTCCTTTTGAGACTACCTGTTTTCTTTAAGGGCATCTCCTGCAAATTAAACAGTCTTGTATGTCTTATAGGAAATTTCCAGAGAAGGCTTCTGCTATACCATTGAAATTCAGTCTGTTTTAGTTGTCAACCTCTTGCCATTCATGTATTTCCAGGGGAATTCAACTCTAAAATTCTTTCAAAACTGAAAAAATACATCTAACATTTCAGAGTAACCAAATTTCTGATGGATCAGAGCAACCATCTCAAATCCTGTGAAAAGTTGTCAGCATCTTTTAGATTCTGTCTAAACTCTCGTTTTCGTGTCTCAATGTTTGTTGGTATTTTATTGCTAAAGGACCACCACTGAAGATTATTACACTACTCGAAGGAATATTGTAAGATTTGTCCATGAGCATCATGTTTGTAGGTCCCAGGATATTCTTTCCCTCCAATCAGTTTATTGAACAAACTCTGCATTACACTTCCCCCTGCTCCGGAGCCGTGGGTCTGACGACACGGCACAGCACAGGGGTGAGAATGGCCACACTTTCTGGAACAGGCACAAGAGTTGTTGAACCAAGGACCAATCCTGTTCTCTCCTCATCGCCTGCAGACTGGTTGGAATGTCTTACACCTTGTGCAATGTCTAGGGGGGAAACCTCCCCCACAATGAAAGTTCTTGGCCTTGTCAGGAACTTCTGGAGCAGAACTAGTGAGTGACATCGCTGCCCATGGCAGGGGCTGGAACCAGATGGCCTTTAGGGTCCCTTCCAACCCAACCCATTCTGTGATTCTGTGATTCTGTGATTCTGTGATTCTGTGA
>NW_016690586.1:102292-108772 GCF_001604755.1 Lepidothrix coronata
ATTCTAAGCTGAACTCTTTGGTACAATACCTTTTAACAGTACTATCTATATTCTCCTTGAGATTTAATTGTGTCCATATTTGATTGTGTTCAGAGAGCCTTTGAATATCTCCAGAGGTGGAACCACTGTCCCTGGAGATATTTAAAAGCCACCTGGACATGGTCCTCGAGAAACAGCTCCAGATAGTCCTGCCTGAGCAGGGGAGACCAGATGACCCCCAGAGGTCCCTTCCAACCTCAATCATTCTGTATTTCTGTGATATCTTCCTCATACGAAGAACGTTTGCCTAGGAATTTCAAAGAAGAAAGCCCAAGTTAGGAGTAGAATTATTTGGGTAAGAAAAGTAAATTTCACATTAACAGTGTGATTCTGTGAGGAATTATGTGAGGCTTATCTTGCCTGAAAGCTCTATGCAGAGTGGTCAGGAGCCCTCACAGAGTCAAATAAAAGCACAAGAAGATGAGTAAGTAATGAGATAATAAATGTGGTAGGGGAACCGTTAGGGAAAGAGAATTTTCATGTCCCAAAAGACAATGAAACTTGAGACAGTCCCTTTCCCAATAGAACCTGGCTGCTTAAAGGCCATTATTGGATTTGTGGACAACATGCATACTGAAGATTGCCCCCAGATTGGTCACAGATACATTATGTAGGACATATTAGACCATTGTTCTTTTTGTTACCACAAGCTCAAGGAGACAGATTAGGAATCAAAATATATGATGATCTGATTAGAGAAAAATGATCAACTGATGTCTCTTTGGTTGGGGGAAGTTCTCAAAACTGGGGAAAGGATGAGTGGCCCCCCAAGAGAATTATACAATGTTATGGACAAGTCACTTGGAATCCTAAGGAATTAATATATGGAGCAAGAGAGCCTATTTATAATTTGAATCATATAATTAGACTTCAAGCTGGTTTAGAAGATATTACTAATCAAACGGCTACCACTTTAGATCTGTTAGCAGATCAAGTAACCCAGATGAGAAATGCCAGCTTGTAACATCAAAGAGTTTTAGATTATTTATTAGCAGAGGAAGGAGGGGTATGTGGAAAATCAAATTATTCAAATTGTTGCCTGTAAATCGATGCCAATGGAAAAGTAGTAAAACAGATAACAAAAGAAATTTGGAAGTTAGCCCATGACCCAGTTCAACCCTGGAAAGGGTGGGACATTGATATGTTTTTATGCTTCTTGTAGGATGGGGAATAAAGAAAATATTATTTCTTGTTCTTTGTGAACTAGCTAACTTGATTTCTTGTCTTGTATAATCCTTTGTTTTATGCAACTTATCACACGTGATAAAGGGAATGCAATTAATAGTGATGCCCAGTGATCCTGAAATGGTGACTAAAGGACAGAAAATAATGGCCCTGAAGATAATGCTCCAAAGAAAATTATCAATTACTCACTCTCAAGAAACTTTAATCTTAAGTAATTAAGTGGATCAAGAGACAATTATTAAGAAAATGATACTCCCTTTTTCAAGAACACCATCACAGAAACATGATGGGATGACTCCCATGACTGGAGTGCTGCCATGGTTGGCTAACAGCTCTTCAGAAGGGACAGGCAAGGTAGGAGAGGTGGAGGGGTGGCTCTGTATGTTAGAGAGTCTCTTCACTCTGTAGAACTTGAAGTCGGTAACGATAAGGTTGAGTGCCTGTGGGTCAGAATCAGGGGGAAGGCCAACAAGCCTGACATCCCAGTGAGAGTCTGTTACAAACCACCCAACTAGAATGATGAATTATTCTACAAGCAGCTGGCGGACGTCTCAAAATCACCAGCCCTTTTTCCTGTAGGTGACTTTAACCATCTGAATGTCTGCTGGAAACTCAACACAGCAGAGAAGAGGCAGTTTAGGAGATTCCTGGAGTGTTTAGAGAATAATTTCCTGCTCCAGCTGGTAAATGAGCCTACCAGGGATGGAGCCCTGCTAGACCTGCTGTTCACAAACAGAGAGGGGCTGGTGGGAGATGTGGTGGTCGGTGGACGTCTGGGGCACAGTGACCATGAAATAATAGTTTTCAATACTCAGGGATGCAAAGAAGGCCGTCAATAAAACTTCTACCCTGGACTTCCAGAGGGCAGATTTTGGCCTACTCAGAAGACTGGTTCAGAGGGTACCTTGGGAAACAGCCCTTGAAAACAAAGGGGTCCAGGAGGGATGGACATGCTTCAAAAAGCAAGTCTTGAATGCACAGGAGCTATCCCAGTGTGCTGAAAGGTGAGCCAACGGGGAAGACAATTGGTCTGACTGAAAAGGGAGATTTTGAAGGAAATTAGGGTAAAAAAGAGAGCTTACCGACTATGGAAAAAAGAGCTAGCTATTCATGAAGAGTTTAGGAGTACAGTTAAGTCACATAGAAAGAAAATTAGAGAGATGAAGGCACAATTTGAACTCAATCTAGCCACTTCTGTTAGGGATAACAAGAAGTGCTTCTCCAAATACATCAATAACAAAAGGAGGGGCAAGGAAAACCTCCATTCTTTGTTGGACATGGAGGGAACATAGTCACCAAAGATGAGGAAAAGGTTGAGGTATTTAACACCTTCTTTACCTCAGTTTTCAACAGTAAGACAGGTTGTCCTCAGGACAAGTGGCCTCCGGAGCTTGTAGACAGAGACAGGAAGCTGAACAACCCCCTGTAATCCAGGAGGGAACAGTCAGAGACCGGCTGAGCCACTTGGATCC
The DNA here is from genome assembly GCF_001604755.1 of Lepidothrix coronata. NCBI lineage: Eukaryota > Metazoa > Chordata > Aves > Passeriformes > Pipridae > Lepidothrix > Lepidothrix coronata. Next base: position 104,989 of record NW_016690586.1, read on the forward strand.
TCACAAGTCTATGAGATCCATCCTAGGGTGATGAGGGAACTGGTGGAAGAGCTCACCAAGCCGCTCTCCATCATCTACCAACAGTCCTGGCTCACTGGGGGGGTCCCAGATGATTGGAAGTTGGTGAATGTCACGCACATCCACAGAAAGGGCCTGAAGGAGGACCCAGGAAACTACAGGCCTGTCAACCTGAGCTCAGTGCCTGGCAAGGTGTCATAGTTTGAAATTGGCCCCCCTGAGAGGCTGGGGGGGCTCAGATGTGATTTGGTGCCAGGGCAGTGTTCCCTGGAGAGCCAGTCACCACTCATGTTGTTCGCTTCTGCTCAAAATCACATATCACAGCACCGGAAACGGTTGGCAGTTCTGTCTTGGTTGTTTTGCTGTTGGTGTCTGCTGCGTGTAGGTGTTGAAGGCCACGGGGTGGCTGGGCTCCCTCTCTCTCCCCCTCCGGGGGGAAGAGGGGAGCCCTGTGGCCCCCCTAACTCTGCCTATGCCAGAGTTAGAGACAGCACTGGAATGAGTGCATGTTTGTGAGGGATGCGACTCACAAACAACTGGTAAGTGGGAGAGAGAGAGGTAGGCCCTGCGGCCAGGCCCTCTTCTCCTCCCCCCCACCTTTGCAGCCAAGCTGCAGAGCAGTACTGGTTTTCCCTCTCCCTGTTCAGTGAGAGTGGATGTGAGGCTCAGCATTGGAGCAGAGCCAAGTGGATGGGCCGGAGGAGGCTCGATTGCTAGGGAGAAGGATCCCAGGCAAAAATTGGAGATGGACTCCAGAAAGAGAGAGGGGGGCCTGGAGGATGTCCCTGCTGTGAACTAAGATGCAGGCCAGCTGAAACCCGAGGAGAAATCAACATTCCAGGACACAGATGCTAGATAAGCTGAATTACACCGCAGCAGCCTACAAACCAAGGTATGAGAGAGAGAAATCACATAGCAGCAGAACAGCAAGGACTCAAAGCTATCTTCTTGGACTTCATGAGGAGAGAGACTGCAACAAGCAGCTGGAACTTGGTGAGGGGGAGTGTTCAAGCCCAGAACACTCCCACGGCAAAGACTGTGTTATGTATCAGCCTTGAAAAGCTGCTCCTGGACTAAAGTAGATAAAATGAGGGGCTTGAAAGGACTGACAGACAGAAATGTAATATATATATATCTGCTTTTAGTTTGTACAGTATATTTATTTGTGTAAATAAATGTATATACTTCCCCTATAGAAGCCTCTAGCCTGAAAGTTTCTCTCTGGTCTTAGGATAAATTTTGGGAAGGTGTGGGGGAAGCCTGGAAAATTGGATTTTAGATTTCTAATGTGGCTCAAACTGCCACACAAGGTTATGGAGCAGATCATCCTAAGTGCAATCACACAACACCTACAGGATGGACAAGGGATTAGACCCAGCCAGCACGGGTTTAGGAAGGGCAGGTCCTGCCTAACCAACCTGATCTCCTTTCATAATCAGGTGACCCACATGGTGGATGAGGGGAAGGCTGTGGATGTGTCTGCCTGGACTTCAGCAAAGCCTTGGACACCATCTCCCATGGCACACTCCTGGAAAAGCTGCAGCCCATGGCTTGGACAGGGGCATTCTGTGCTGGGTTAGGAACTGGCTGGAGGGCTGGGCCCAGAGAGTGGTGGGGAACGGGGTTGCATCCAGTTGGGATCCGGTCACCAGTGGTGTCCCCAGGGATCAGTGCTGGGCCCAGTTCTGTTTAATCTTTATTGATGATTTAGATGAGGGGACTGAGTATATCATTAGCAAATTTGCAGATGACACCAAGCTGGGGGGGAATGTTGATCTGCTGGAAGGCAGGAGGGCTCTGCAGAGGGACCTGGACAGGCTGGATCCATGGGCTGATTCCAACGGGATGAGGTTCAACCAGGCCAAGGGCCGGGTCCTGCACTTTGGCCACAACAACCCCCGGCAGCACTACAGGCTGGGCACAGAGTGGCTGGAGAGTAGCCAGCAGAGAGGGAGCTGGGAGTGGGGATGGACAGGAAGCTGAACAGGAGCCAGAGTGTGCCCAGGTGGCCAAGAAAGCCAATGGACCCTGGCCTGGCTCAGGAACAGTGTGGCAGCAGGACCGGGGAAATGATTCTTCTCCTGTACTCAGTGCTGGTGAGGCCACACCTCGAGTGCTGTGTCCAGTTCTGGGCCCCTCAGTTCAGGAAGGACATTGAGGGGCTGGAGCAGATCCAAAGAGCAACAAGGCTGGGGAAGGGACTGGAGCACAAGTTCCATGAGGAGGGGCTGGGAGAGCTGGGTTGTTTAGCCTGGAAAAGAGAAGGCTCAGGGGAGACCTCATCACTCTCTACAACTACCTGAAAGGAAGTTGTAGCCAGGTTGGGGTCAGTCTCTTCTCCCAGGCAACCAGCAGCAGGACAAGAGGGCACAGTCTAAAACTGTGCCAGGGGAGGTTTAGCTTGGATATTAGGAAGAAATTTTTTACAGAGAGAGTAATCAGCCATTGGAATGGGCTGCCCAGGGAGGTGGTGGATTCACCACCTGGAGGTTTTCAAGATGAGACTGGATGTGGCATCAGTGCCATGTTCTAGTAACCATTCGATCCAGACGGTGTTGGATCCATGGTTGGACTTGATGAACTCAGAGGTCTTTTCCAACCTGGCTGATTCTATGATTCTATAACTCTAAGGGAGAAAAGGGAGGGATTATTAGGAATAAGTAGGTGTTCTTGCAAAATTTGTAGTGTAGTCACAGTTCGCAGTAAGAAGTGACAAGTTCCTGGTTGGTCAGTTGTCAGTTACAGAGGTGCAGTTTGCCCAGAGATGGGGCACCAACCAGCAGTAGAGAAGGATCAGGTGGCCATGTCCTCCATTTCACAGTGAGCTGTGGCCTCCATTCTGAACGCTGTCAGTGACCTTCAGAGCCACCCAATAAGCACATAGTGTGGGACACACAGGAGGCGTGTCAGGAAGGCTGTAACTCTGGAGTATCTCAGCCAATGGAGAAACGGGGAGGGACCAGCACTCCGGGCAAAGGGGATAAAAGGAGGCTGCAATTTCCACTGAGTTGAGTGACCTCAGTGAGATTTGTTCACTGAACTTTCCCTTTTATTCGAATAAAAGTTTATTTTTTTTTAGTTAGATCCTGTGTTTCCTGGCTATTTATGTGTTTACCAATGCCTGGATTTTGGGAATAAGAATAACCACTGACAAAACTACAGAAGAATTGTTCTTTTATACACTGTAGGGGATTTTTATTAAATCTTTTGTCAGTAGATGGTTCTAACTACCTCTTTAAGCCTTTTGAACCACATATATTTATTATGTATTGTGTATTTTGAACCCCAGGTACAACAGACCAGTGCAATCGAAACTAGTTTTCTTACCAAACAGATTAAAAACCTAGGTTTTTATCCCCAAGAGACTAAACCCTGTGTGTTTAATCTCACCTCTCACACAACTGGAACCAGTATCTGCCCAGATGCTTTTTGCCCTGGTGCAGCCACATAGCCATTTTAAGACATCTGACTCTGAGAAATAAAATACTTTTTATTACAAAACAAAATTATAGTCATATCGTGAAGTTGTAAGGTATCCAGCTCCAAACTGGACTGAGTACCAGGGTCTTTTGCAGCTGTCCTCAGCAGAGTCCACGGCTGACTGTGTGTTCCTGCCTTGTGTGCTCTTGGAGCAGCCGGGTTTGCACGGACACGTGTGGGGGCACAAATCTGTGTGTGATTCCACACTGGTGTGCACGAGCCTGTGGGTGTGAGGGTGTGTCTGTTAGTGTGTGTGTGTGTGTGTGTGTCTGTCCATGTGTGTTCC
>NW_016690587.1:0-3137 GCF_001604755.1 Lepidothrix coronata
CCCACCCCACAGCCAGCCCTGCCACAGGGAACCTTCTTGCCCTGGGCCTCTGATGGGGCAGCAGCAAGTCCTGCTCTGCAGCAGCTTCTCCTGCTGCACCCCAGCAAATCCATCAGAGCCATCCTGGCAGCTCCTGGCACTGGGGGCATTTGGCAGCTGGGAGAGGCACGTGTAGGAACTCACCTGCACTGCTCTGCAGCCAGAGCCTGATCACGGCAAAGGGCTGGGAAGGTTCCTCCCCTGAGCAGCTCTGCCCTGTCCTCCCACCCCAGGATCCTTTGAACCTCCTTCTCACTTCTCCTCTCTGCCCTTGCTGCCTGCAGCTCCTGCCCTGCTCTGCCATATGGCCACTTCCCCTGCACTGTAACAATTGTGAGAGTCCTGCTGAAAGATCCTAGAAGCTGATAGTAACATTTCCTGGGAAATCCCTGAGTGTAGCATTGGGATGTGCTTCTGTGCACAGAGCTCCCCGTGTCCATCCCTCAGGCCGTGGGGCATCTCAGACAGGGCAGAGCAGGTGACACCCCACAGGGCTGAGGTGCCTCCAGCTCCTGGGAGCAGCAGCAGGAGCCAGGGAAACGCTGCCCCTGCTGCAATGAACTGTCTGTGTGTGCAAGGGAAGGACTCGTGTCTCTGAGCACCCCGGGGGTGTGAGCAGGGCATGAGCCCAGCTCAGGTGTGGACACCTCACAGAGCCCTGATACACCCACACACTGCTGCTCTTCCTCACCCCACTCCCCAGTCCCAATGAGAGTTCTCTCATCTACCTTGGAAGCAACCACTGCAAAGGCCTCTCTCTGCTGGATCCCCTTCCTTGGCTCTCTGGCTGGTGCCTGCTGATGCACAGCCTTTGGGGAAGCACACGTGGGGAGCTTCTCACCTGTGCACTCAGAAGGGTTCTGCAGGCACAAGTGACATTGGCCTTCAGAAAAATACTTTTCTTCCCTTTCCGCAAGACCCCGCTGAACACGCTCATCTACAGCCCGTGGAACAGAGAATTCATGACTGAGAAAAACACTCAGAAAAGCTGAGCTGGAGTTGTGATCCTGTGGGAAGAAATCTCTTCTGATTGTCTTCTAACCAGGCCCAGAGGACCTGCGCTATTTGCCAGGCATTGCCCTGGAAGTGTGCCATGTGGGGAGGGCTTTGGGTGTGGGAAGGGGCAGAGAGGTGCTGGGGGACCTGGCTGGTGTTACCATGAAACCTCTCTCAACTATCTCAGGAAAGACAGAGCAATCAGGGGGGTTTCCAAGTCCTCAGAGAAGGAAAATACCAAATCTGTCTTCAGGAGGGAGAATTAGGGACTGGTCAGCTCCACCTCAGTCCTTGGGAAGGTGACAGGACAAGCCCTCCCACAGTCATCCCCGGGCACTTGAAGGCAAAGAAAAACGCAGCACAAAGTGTTCAGGAGGGCAAAGGAGGGAACGGGGCACACTTGGACTTTGGGAAGGCCTTGGCCATGGTCTCCCATCATCTCACAGCCAGACTGAAGCAGTGGATGATGAGGGGATGGAAGTTTGGCTGGATGACCAGGCCCAGAAGTCACCAATGGTCTGGAGCTGTCCTGCAGCCAGTCACTGTTGTCATTCCTCTGTGCCCAGCACTGGGACGCTACTGTGATGTACATGAACAATTGTCTATGTCCATTGACCACAGACCTTCTCTTCTTGATGGGAGGAAAACCAGTCAGGTTCCCAGTGACCTTTGAAGTCAATGAGAAAGTTTGCTCAGGTGACCTGTGAGTTTCTTGTCCCACTGCAGGCATTGCTGCTCAGATCCAGGGCTGCCTGGCAGCTCTCCAACAGCCCTGAGCATTTCCTTTGCTTCATCTTGTCTTTTTCCTTTTTCACTGCTCACAACTTGCTGCCATTGACCATCCCTGTATCTCCCCCTGCAAACAGCCCGTGTCTGTTTGCCCTTCCCTCCCTGGCCCCACTTGACATCACAGGAACATGCACCCCGGGGAGCAAGATCATCCAACAAGCGCTTCATTAATAGTCTGTAGCCTTAATAGTCCTGCAGTGCCTTGGGCTGTTCCCTTGCCAGAGGCACCCCAGGCCACACACATTGACAGCATGTGGATTATTCCTGACAATCCCAGTCTTTGGGCACTGCACTCCATGCACATCCCCCTTTCATTAGAGGCTCCACGGGAGGGCAGCTCTGCCAGAGAGAACGACACATTGACAGAAGGCCTTGGGGTCAGAGGGACGGCTTGGTGTGGCTGTAGAAACCCAATACTCACAGGACAAACACCCAAAGCACAGAAGCTGCTGGACAGTAGCTGGGAGTCACTTGGGAAGAGAGATGGGTGGCTCAGCCCTGCTGGAACGTGACCAAGTGAATCAGCTGCCTCAGGAAGTCCTTGAGCTCCTGGTTCCTCAGGCTGGAGATGAGGCCCCTCAAGCACCCCCGTCCCTGGGGCACCACCCAAGTGCCCTTCAAGAACCCTGAGCCCCCAAGTCCTCCAAGCACCTCTCCTGATCATGGGGTGCCCCCCAAATTCCCCCCAGTCATTCCCCCCACCCCCGGCATCGCTTATTTATTGCCAAAAAAAGAGAATTTTCTGCCCCACCCCAAACCTGGGGGGGGGGGTAGGGACCCCCGGGACAGCCAATCACAGCAAAGGGGGAGAGTCTTTGGGCGGGGCTGGGCACGCCCCCACAGGTAAGAACTCCCCTGACCCCCCCCCAGTTCCGCTCAGTTGCCCCCCAAGTCGCGACAGGTCAGTGGGGTGCCCCTCCCCCCTCCCCCACTTGGGCGCGGGGGGGGGGAAGGGTGGGGGATGTGGCCGATCAGGGCCAGACTTTGGACCCCCCTGAGCTGGGGAGGAGGGGCAGGTGGGAGACCCACATCTGGGGGGGGTCGGGGGGGTGCGAGATTTGGGGGTGTTTCTGGGGGGGGCTGGACCCACATGTGGGAGGGGTGGATTTGGGGGTGGGACGGTCATTTTTGGGGGGGAAACTCACATTTAAAGGGGGTCCGGGTGGAGTGGGACCCACATTTGGGAGTCTCTGTGGGGCAAGACCCACATTTGCCCTCCCCCCAGAGCCCCAAATGCCCCCCAGGACCCAAATAACCCCCCAAAATCCCCTCCAGGTCCCCAATATCCCCCTCCCAACTTCCCTCAGGATCCC
>NW_016690587.1:4547-9850 GCF_001604755.1 Lepidothrix coronata
ACTCCCGAGCCACCTCCCCCCGCCCCGAAGATCCCAAAATTCCTCCCTGGACCCAAATAACTTCCCCCAAATCCCCCGCCAGCACCCCAATAACCCCCTTCTCCCTCTCCCCAGGACCCCCCACCATGACCTGCGAGCCCCCCGCCCTTCTCTGGGCCCCCCTGCCGCCCCCCCACCGCCTCGTGTCCCTCGCCCGCGCGTGGCTGGACGAGGATCTGCCCTGGCCCGACGCCACCGTGGGGGTCGCGGGGGACGCCCCGACCCGCGCCCACCTCCTCAGCAAGGGCGGGGGCGGCCCGGGGGGCGTCCTGGCGGGGGCCCCCTTCGCCGAGGCCGTGTTCGGGGTGTCGGGGTGCCGCGTCACCTGGAGGGTCCCCGAGGGGGGGTCGCTGCCCCCCGGGCGGGCGCTGGTGGCCGAGGTGGAGGGTCCGGCCGGGGGGGTCCTGACGGGGGAGAGGGTCGCCCTTAATATTTTGGGGCGCTGCAGCGGGGTCGCCTCGATGGCCGCGAGGGCCGTGGGGGTGGCCCGGGGACAGGGGTGGGGTGGGGTCGTGGCGGGCACCCGGAAAACCACCCCCGGCTTCCGACTGGCGGAGAAATACGCGCTGGGGGTGGGGGGCGCCGACCCCCACCGGGGAGGCTTGGGGGGGGGGCTCCTCCTGCTCAAGGACAATCACCGAGCGCTGGCGGCGGGGGGGCTCGAGAAGGTGGGCACCCCGAATTTTTGGGTCGGGAGACCCTTGAATTGGGGGGGTTCGGGGAGGGGGGCCAAAGTCTGGGGAAAGAGGAGGGGGCAACTCCGATTTGGGGGAAGAGGCTCTTAAATTGGGGGGTTCTGGGTAGAGAGACCACGAAATTTGGTGGAGAAGTGTCGATATTTTTGGGAGGGGAGGAGGGGGGACCCCGGTTTTGAGGGCTGGAGCAGGTGGGCACCCCGAAATTTTTTGGGGAGGGCACCCGTATTTGGGGCTTGATTTGAGGTAAAAGGTGGGTGGGGGACCCCAGTTTCAGGGGGGAGAAGGAGGGGAAATATCGATTTGGGGGGGTGACCCCTAAATCGGGTGTTCTGGGTGGAGGGACCCCGAATTTGTGTAGGGACACACTGATTGGGAGACAATGGGTGGAGGGCAGACAGAAGGACCCCTGGATTGGGGGGAAATGGGTGGGGGAACCCCAATATTTGGGGGGAGGAGCCCAGTTTGGGGAGGAAATGGGGGGGGGGGCTGAATTGAAGGGTTCTGGGTTGGAGGAGAGATGACCCCAGTTTTGGTGGTGTTGGGTAGGGGGGACTCCTGAACTGGAGGGGTTGGAGGTGGGGGCCCGATTTTGGGGGGTTATAGCTTGGGTGACCCCAAACTTCGGGGATAGTGGGCGAACACTGATATTGGGGGGGAGGAGACCCCAATATTTGAGAGGGGCACTGAACTGGGGGGGAAGATGAGTGGGAGGGACCCCCGGATTAGAGGGTTCTGTGTGAGGGGCGATGTGGGGGGACCCCTGGATTGGGGAGGGATGGGTGGGGGAACCTCACCGCTCCCAGTCTGGGAGGGAAATGGGGGGGAGGTCACACCTGAATTGGGAGGTCCTGGGTTGGGAGATCCCAAATTCAGAGGACAATAGGTGGGGGAACCCTAATTTTGAGGGGAAATGGGAGACATCTTTGAATTGGGGGATTTGAGAAGCGAGGACCCCAATTTGGGGGGAACAGTGCGGGCGAGGAGACCCCAGTTGTGGGTCAACGAGTTGGGGGGGACAACCCCATTTGGGGGGCTCTGGGTGGGGCACCCCCTGTTTTACCTCACCCCCACCCCATATACCCCCACCCCATATCGAGGCATGGTGGGGTCCCTCTGGGATTCCTCCTCCTCATCCTCCTCTCACCCCCCAGATGGTTTTGAGGGTGCGCCGGGCCGGGGGATTCACCCGCCGGGTGGGGGTCGAGTGCTCCAACGCGGCCGAGGCGCTGGAGGCCGCGGGGGCAGGGGCCGACATCGTCCTCCTGGACAACCTCTCCCCCCAGGTGAGCCCCCAAAATCCGGGGGGGCAGCCCCAGGTGTGGGACTGGACCCCGAAAATAGGGGAACCCCCTGTATAAAATGTGGGGAAGCCCCATAGATAAGGGGGGGTGAACCCCATTTTTAGGGTCAGTGGGTTTGAGAACGCCGGTTTTGAGGATCAGTGGGTGGGTAACTCGTGGGTTTGGTTGGGAGGACCCCAGTTTGGGGGGTTTCTGAGTGGAGGGGACCCCAATTTTGGGGGTCAGCGGGTGGGTAACTTGATTTCTGCCTTGCACACCTCCAGTTTTGGGGGTGGGGGGCTCCTCGCTGACGGGGTGCCCCCCGTGTCCCCCAGGAGCTGCACTCGGCGGCGGCGCAGGTCAAGGCTGCACACCCCAGGGTGACGGTGGAGGCCAGCGGAGGGGTCGTTTTGGGGACCCTCCCCCAGTTTTTGGGGCCCCACATCGACGTGGTGTCCATGGGGTGTCTGACCCACAGCGCCCCCGCCCTGGACTTCGCGCTGCGGGTGCTGGAACCCTAAAATCCATCCCGGGCCCCCGGAAAGCCACCCTGGGACCCCCTAAATCCCCCTCTGGGAGGGGGACCCCGAAATCCGGCAGTGGGTCCTCCCAGCCACCAGGGGGCGCCAACGGCTGAGGACCCCCGCCCCAATATCCAGGGGACCCCAAAATCCATCCTGGGGCCTCCCTAAACACATGCTTGGACCCCACATCTTCACCTTGGGGTCTCCCTTACCCAGAGAGGACCCCAGTGCCCATCCTGGCATCCCCAGGGTCCCCTCAAACCCTTCCCCCCTCCAGGGGTGACTCCAGATCTCAATCCTGGAGTCTCCTCACCCCCCTTTTCTCTCTGTACCCCCAAATAAACCCCTCCCACACCTCCCCCCCATGTCTCCCCAACGTTTTTTGGGGGCATTGCTCCCCAAACCCCACCAGTGAGTGTGAAAACATCCACTTTATACCGATCAAAAATGGGGGGGGGGAGGGGGGAGGGAAGGGTGTCACGACCGCCAACCCATTGGTCCCCTACTCAAAAATAGTGGAAATTCTGCTAATCAGGGAGTGGGATCCAGCCTTTTGTGGGAATTGGCACTCGGGGAACGAGTCTGAGTTCAGGACAACAGTTTGAGGGGTCCAGAGCCCAGTTTGAGGGACCCAGATCTCAGTTTGAGGTGCACAGACCCCAGCCTGGAGAGCCAAGATCCCAGTTTAAGGATCCTAAACCCCAGTTTCAGAGGCCCAGAGCCCAGTTTAAGGGGCTCGGACCCCAGGGGGTGGGTTAGGGATGAGCAGGAAATCTGGCCATAAATTACTGCCACCAGCAAGGCACTGTCACCCCTGCACAGGACCCCATCCCATCCCAGGATCCACCCTGTGAGTGTGATCCTTTATCCTGGGATCAGCACCCATCCCATGAGTCTGATCCCTTATCATAGGACCAGCACCCATGCTGTGAGCAGGATCCCTTATCTGGTCTGGAACCAGCACCCATCCCCTGAGTGTGATCCACTCTGGGACCAGTGCCCCCCGCTGCGGTCCAGCCCCAGCCCTTCCTGGTGATCCCCCTGAGTCACCACCTTCCAGGAAGGCTGCAGGCCAGGCTTCTTCTTATCTCACCACCTTGGGAAGCTTCACCCTGGCATTCCTGTTTCCAGCCACATTACCACCTTTGGCATCTTGACCCTCTTGAACCCTCCCCATATCAGCTCATTCCTGGGTCACAGATCTCAGGAGCTCGTTCCTTACCAAAGGGTTATTGATTCTGATCTTGGAAGTCCTTGGAAATAACGTCTCAGTTCTGTCCATGCTGTCCCGAAAGCCCTCCCCGCAGCAGGAACACCCTGCAGTTGCTCAGGCTCCTGAAGCAGCTGCACCTGTTTGTGACAGATGTTACCTGTGCCATTACCTTTCCATAGGGATACCACCCCCCCCTTCCTGCCTCTGGGATTGTGTGTGTGGGGGGGAAAGATCCCAGTTAGTGAACTCCAGTAAAATCCACTCTGCTCATTGGAAAACCCACCTGTTAGAACCTTTCTCTTAAAAGGGATGGAGAAATATCTCTGCATCCTGGAGCTGTGGTGATAATAAATCACCTGAGGAGCACTGAGGAATTAGGTGTGCAGGAACTGTGCAAATAAGGGATGAATAATCCATGGACAGAAATTGGGCTACTCAGCAGTTAAACTCCCAGCTTCAGTCAGGAATGTGACCTGTGGAGCAGAACCTGTGGTGCACAGGACACAAGCTGGAGAGGGGGTGTTTCCCAGCCCTGAAGTCACACATCCCGTGGCCTTGAAACTGGATTTAAAACTGGAATGTGAAAATCTTCATTAAACATTGGAATAACATAAAGTTACAAATTAACTTTTACTCAGCTGCAGGGAGAAAAGTCACAGAATCATCAAATTACTAAGGTTGGAAAAGATCTCCAAGGTCATTGAGTCCAACCTGTGACCAATCCCCCCCTTGTCAACTAGGCAAGAGCACTGAGTGCCACGTCCAGTCGTTCCTTGGACACCTCCAGGGATGGGGAATCCACCACCTCCCTGGACAGCCCCTCCCAATGCCTGACACCCTTTCCATGAAGAAATTCCTCTTGATGTCCAACTTGAACCTCCCCTGGCACAACTTGAGGTCGTTTCCCCTTGTCCTGTCCCTTGTTCCCCGGGAGCAGAGCCCGACCCCCCCCTCCACCCTGCTCCTCCCTCCTGTCAGAGGGAGTTGCAGAGCCAGAAGGTCCCCCCTGAGCCTCCTTTTCTCCAGACTGAGCCCCCCCAGCTCCCTCAGCCGCTTCTCACAGGACTCACGCTCCAGCCCCTTCCCCAGCTCCGCTCCCGTCTCTGGACTCGCCATTCCACCCGTACCGGAGTGAAAAACCAGCCGCGGTCTGAACAAAGCCCGTGCGAGACCACGATCGGCTGCTTTTAACGCGGTGCCTTCACCCGATCCGCGTCTACCCAAGCCCACCTCCGCCCTGGGCAGGGGCCCGGGGCTCTCCTGGCCGCATCCACCCAACCCAGCGCCCGGGGAGCCCCGAGCCCAGCGCGGCTACGAGGGCGTGGGGTGAATTTCCCGCCGAAAAAGGCTTTTCCCAGGGAAATCAAAGCAGCTCTTTCCCTAAAGTGTCATCCCGATGAAACGGGGCAGCGGCGGGGGAGGGGCGCGGAGGGGAACCCGGGCCGCTGTGTTCGGGGGGAGCACGGGGCTGTTCGGGGGGGAAACAGGGACGTTCGGGGGGCGAGGATGTTCGAGGGGGCAAGGGGATATTCGGGGGGCAAGGACGTTC
>NW_016690587.1:10017-21925 GCF_001604755.1 Lepidothrix coronata
CCGGGACCGTCCCACTCTGCTCCGCCCCCCCCAAGCCGGACACTGCCGGAGCCGCCGCCGCGATGTCCGCGCTCAGCGTCAGCCGGGTGAGGGGGCTCGAGAGGCTCGGAGGGGACGGAGAGGGCCGGGATCGTGCTGGGGCGGGGGCGCCGCTGCCAGCCCCGACCCCGGGGGTCTCGTCTCGGGGGCGGCCTCAGAGCTGCTGCCCCCGCTGCCCCCGGGATCAGTGCCCGCTGCCCCTCCCAGGGGTCGGTGCCCTCTGCTCCCCGAGGGCTGCCCGTGCCCTTGGTAACTGGGAACATTCCTTACGTTGGGATCCACCGGGCCCCCTCCCCGGGAACTGCGCTGGCGCTTCCAATTCTCCCCGTGATTCCTGAATTGGGGGAAAGGTGAAGGGCGCCGGTCCGGCCGTGTCCCTGCGCTGTCCCTCCGGTGCCGCTCCAGTGTCCCCATGGCCACCTGCCCCAAACGTCACGGTCACCGGGGGGGGTGGGGGTGGGGGGGGTGTCTGTCCGAGAGCGGCGGGGGCTGTGGATCTCATAAGGGATGCTTCGGGCACCGGGATTTAGGGTTCAGCCCCCAGCAGCTGGGCCAGAGAGGGTGGAAGGCACGAGGAGCTGGGGTTAGGCTCAGGGCACAGAGAGGTGACCGAGCGGGCAGGTGCTCGCCCAAATCCATACACGGAATCACAGACTGGTTTGGGTGGGAAGGGACCTTAGAGACCACTCAGTTCCACCAGTTCCTGCCTGTGGCAGGAACACCTTCTGCTAGACCAGATTGCTCCAAGCCCTGTCCAACCTGCCTGGGAACACTTGCAGAGATGGGGCACATAAACTGCTCCAGCATCTCATCCTCTGTGTGTGACCTTTGGTCCTTTGTCCCTCCTCTGTGCGCCTCCTGCTGTGACCCCCTGCCCAACCCTCACCTCCACCTGTCTGAGGGTGTTGGTGTTTCCAGAGTCACCTCAGCGATGTCCTTGACCTTGCACAGCCCTGGGACAGGAGAACCACGAGACCGAACGTCTCTAACACAAACTTGACAGCTCCTTTCCACAGGGTGTCACCTTCAGCCTTGTTAGGAATTCAGGGCTTTTCCTAGTTTTGTCTAAACTTTTTGGTGGACAAGCTGCATAGGACTGGATCATCCTTAAGGAAAAAAACTCAGCAAATCCCAAAGGAAAACAAAAATCAACCAAACAAAGCTCCCACAATTACAATTCCCTGGTTTTTTTTCTACCTCATCTTCCTGTCAGTTCTAGCTCAAACAAGGTGTAAAATGTTTGGGAGGGTTGAGGTTTGTCTGGAGGCTTCCTGGTATTATTTGTTTTGTTTTCCTACCCTGTGGCAGCAGTTTGGTAAGAAAGCTCAGGCAAGAAGGGAAAACCTGCATGAGAAGGGAAAATATCATTTTACAACATCTGTGGCTTGTGAAAACCCCACGGATAACACTTCACCTTCTGGAAGCCGCCCCCCCCATTCCCTGGGCTGTGCATCACTGACTCCGCAGCTCTGCCTTCCAGGCTCTATCCCAGCTCTTCCCACAGTTCTTCACCTTTTGGTTTTACAGGTATTTTCAGTATTCTCTGAAAATACCTTTTTTGCCTGTGTGACACCTGTCACAGCCCGTGTCCCTCACCAGCACCTCTGGGATGTGCCCCTCGCTCCAGCCCGGGACATTCCCTCATTCTCACACTCCTTTTCCTGCAGCAGCTGCTCCAGACCATGGTCTGGCACGGCTGGAGGTCGAGCTCCAGCAAACCTGCCCCAAATGTGCACCTGAGCAAACCTGGGGCCGGGTTCAGCTTCGGTGAGTGTGGCAGGGCTGGGGAGGGAGGGAACAGGGAGGGACAAATGGCAGCAAACGAGACAAAAAACCAGAGACCCCCCCAAAAAAAACCCACCCAAACAACCCCAAAAAAGCCAAACAATGGCACTGGAGTTCAGGAGGAATTTCAAGGTAGGTGTTTATTTGGAATAGATTTCTATTCTTTTTATAAAAACTATTTGAAATCTGAAATCCCTTTTCCTTTCCAGCTCAGGACTGCTGGGGGGACATGTGTGATATTTCTGAGGCCTTCTTTTACCTATCTTGAGCTCTTTTAATTGCCAAAGTTACCTCAGCATTGAACAATGATCCTGCATTGGCTTTTAAACTGTTAAAAGAACCCTGTGTAGCATCAGGGGAACGCAGTGGGTCCAGGGATGTGACACACAGATTCCTCCTCACTTGAGCTATTACAGCAAATTCTGTGGGGCAGCAGCAGATGTTTGATGGGTGTTTTTACTAAAACATTTTGTTACCTGGCACTTCCTGCTCTATTTTCAATAGTTTTTGAATAATTTGGTAAGTAACGGTGTTGTGGGCATTGCTCAGAGCTCAGGGGAGTTTCAAAGGGAAGGAGAAAATTTAACATCTTTGTGATTTTTTTACCTCTTATTTTCCACTAGAACTGACAGATGAACAGAAGGAATTCCAAGCCACTGCCCGGAAATTTGCTCTGGAGGAGATTATTCCTGTTGCTGCTCAGTATGACAAGACTGGTGAGGTAAATCCACCACACAGCAGGGGAAAAACAGACTTTTCTCTTAATTTGAATTTTGAAATGTTACCTGTGATAATCAATCGGGATTTTTCCTGTTCCAGTATCCTGTGCCACTCATCAAACGGGCCTGGGAGCTTGGGCTGATGAATTCCCACATCCCAGAGAGCTGTGGTGAGTGATGATCCATTTTAATCCCTAAAATAAACCAAAGAAAAGGCCTTGGAGGGGATTTATGTGTGAAATTGTGGCTTATGTGTAAAATTACCAGTTGCACCCTGGAGTAATCCCAAAAGGATCCATGGGCAGGTGGGCACACACAGGTGGGCCAGGTGGGTGTTAAACACTCGAAATTCAGGAATGGATTTGAAAAATCATCATGTTTCATGGTGAGAAGATCATCAGCACAGTCTGGCTGGGATACCCACAAATAACCTGGAAAAGGAGGTCACTGGTGAGACTGACTTAGTGGGTGCCTCCCAAGAGCTGTGGGAGAAGGTCATGGAACAGGGTGTTAAAATGAAATTCAAAATGGGAAAAGAGATGGACACAGGAAAGGGGAAAAGCGATCCAGACTTCCCAGGTAAAATGGTGTCTGCTGCACCAGTCCCTGCCTCTGAAAAAAGGGAGTTGGGGGTTCTAATAGGTAGTTTTGTGAGGCGTCAGAACCCTCATGGCCCTGCCTCTGCTTCCCAAGAGCTTCTGGGGGAATGCTTGGATGTAAAGCAGTGACAGATCCTAGTGGCACCTCCTGGCCATTTTGTGCCACTTGTTCCACCTTGAGCGCAAAACTCCCCCGGAACCGTAAAATGGGATTTTTAAGTCATCTGACTGAAATGAAAATAAAGAAATAAAATAACAAAAATATAAATGTGACAGCACATTCTTTCCCAAGGCCGTGGGGGGATGGCCAATGGAATGCAGTGCACACGGGGATGTTTGGATAATAAAAGCTTGTAAATCACTAATATTTTCCACTTGAGACTCCGTTGAGCTCTGACCTGTCCCCTACAGGGGGGTTGGGGCTGGGCTCCTTCGAGGCATGTTTGATCACGGAGGAGCTGGCCTACGGATGCACCGGGGTGCAGACAGCCATCGAGGCCAATTCCCTGGGGGTGAGTCCTGCTTATCCCCAAACTGCACTCTGGGACCCTCAAACTCATCTCTGCGTCCTTTAAACTGGGGTTTCAGCCCTCAGAACTGGGATCTAGCCCCCCCAACCAGGCTCAGTCCTCCAAACCGGGTTCGGGGCCCTTGAAGTGACGGATTAATGCTCTGAACATTCCCTTGCAGCAAATGCCGGTGATCATCGCTGGGAATGAGCAGCAGCAGAAGAAATACTTGGGAAGGATGACAGAGGAGCCCCTCATGTGTCTGAGTGTGACCAGGCAGTGACAATAATTAGTTAATTAATTAGCTGATGACAGAGGAGTCCCTGACGTGTGTGAGCGTGACCAGGGATCCATCAGTGCCCACAATTCCACAGTAATTTCGTGGCTGCCCAAACCCAGGTCGTTGATTCCTCGGGATGCTGGTGTTTGTTTCCTCCAGGCCTACTGTGTGACGGAGCCCGGCGCGGGCTCGGACGTGGCTGGGATCAAGACCTGGGTGGAGCGGAAGGGAGATGAGTATGTCATCAACGGGCAGAAGATGTGGATCACCAACGGCAGGAAGGCCAACTGGTGCGTTGGCTGGGATCGGTGTGGCTTCGCAGTCCCACTGGGCTCCGCTGGTGTTCCTGGAAGGGCCTGTCACCAACCTGAGTGCTCCGCTCTGTCACCAGCTCATGGGAACGAGGCACCAGCAGCCCCTGTGGGTGCCCAAACAGGGAATGGGGTGATGACGTCACAGCTCGGTGACGTCGTCACAGCTCGGTGACGTCATGGTTCGATGATGTCAAAGCCCCAGTCAGGAATGCAGCTTGATTTGGGCTGAAACCAAACCAAATCCGCTCTCCTTTCCCCTTGGGACAGGGAGTTCACTCACAGAGCGCTCAGGTTACCCAGCCCTGCCCTGGCTCTGGGGCAGGGATCAACTGCTTCTGACTCAGCCACGAACCTCTCCAGGGAAAACAGGAAAACTCTGGAACTGGGGAGTTACATTGAATTTCCTTAAGGGAAGGTATTTCCAAGGAGTCCCAGAGCCTGCCCAGCACAGCAGGGCAGCACAGACCCTTCCCCAGGGCTCAGCACCCCATCCCTCCCCACCCCAACACACCAAGGCTTTACAGTTCAAGAGGAAAAACTTTATACAAAAAGTATCTACAAAAGTTGGGGTTTCTCACTGTTTAACTCCTTGCTTGAAGCAGAACCATCACAGAGACTCTCCCAGCACATTCCTGACCCCCAGCAGTGGGATTTCAACAATTGCTAACAGAAAAAAATGCATTTACAACTGATACTGAGTAAAATTGAGATATTGGCAATTGAGAGGATAAGGCTTTGCACACAATACTGTATTCCCTGAGTGATAATCCTCACGGATGTTCTGGGAATTGGTTTATTTGTGGCTACTTGTGAGGCTGAGTGTGATATTGAGACACAACACATGGAGAAGGCAGAGAAGCTTTGCAGGTAGATCTGAGGGAATTTCATTAAGTCTTGATGTTTGCAGGAAGAGAGGCCCTGAGAACACTGACATTCCTTGCACTCCTCCCTCCTCGTTGGTTGGGGGTTTTTTTGGAAGGGCTCATTAAAAAGGTTTCCTGTATGGTACACAGATTAAAACTGGGGACACTTCTGCCCAGCAGTGTCTGATTGCTGAGGATGAGCCCAGCCCCTGTCTCTGTTCCCCCGCAGGTATTTCCTGCTCGCCCGCACTGACCCCAACCCCCGAGCCCCAGCCAGCAAAGCCTTCACGGGGTTTATCGTGGAGGCCAACAGCCCCGGCATCCAGATCGGCAGGAAGGTGAATTGCCAAGAGCTGATTAATGTTCAGGGGGGCGAAGGTGTCAGCAGCCAGGTGGAGAACTTCCCCCAAAACTTCACAGTTAGCTGGAATTTCGCCTGCTCCTGCCCCAGGAAGGTGCTGTGGAGTTCTCTTTGAGGTGGTGGGGGGGAACAAAAACAAAACAAAGAAACTGCCATTTTTAGTAGCAGCAAAACTAGAGATTGAACATTTGGAACTTGAAAACCTCATTTTTTTAGGAATTTGTCTATTGGCAGCACAGCTGGGTCTCACAGCTGCCTTCACTGAGGTTCTTGGCTGTTTCTTCTCCCATGTCAGAGGGTAGAATTGAATTACACATGTAACTGAATCCTCCAAAGGATAAACTGAACCAGAAAAAGCCAAAGGAGAGATTCTAGCCCCAGGATTGATATCCCACACAGTGGGACAGGTCAGGGCCTTGCTGGGCTGGGAAGGCAAAGTTGGTATTGTCTCTATGATTGGTTTTAGCTAAAATTGAAGTGGTTTGGGGGGGAAAAAAAAGTTTCTTTGAGTAAACTAAAGGATGGAACCTCAGAAAAATCTGATTTAGTGGCACCTCTGTAAATTCCCTTTTCCAGGAGCTGAACATGGGCCAGCGCTGCTCGGACACGCGCGGGATTGTCTTCGAGGATGTCCGAGTCCCCAAGGAGAACGTGCTGATCGCGGAGGGCGCTGGCTTCAAGATCGCCATGGGCGCCTTTGACAAGACTAGGCCCTCCGTGAGTGCCAGAAATGGGCTGTTTCTAACCTAAGCTGGGGATTTCTGCCGCTTATCCTGCACTGTGCCTGCCCCAGGTGGCAGAGGGGGCCGTGGGGCTGGCGAAACGAGCGCTTGATGAGGCCACGAGGTACGCGCGGGAGAGGAAAACCTTCGGGAAACCCATCGTAGAGGTGGGTCCGAGGGATTGGACGTCAAAAATGGCAAAGTCTAATTCAACATGGAGTTGAGGGATGGATCCCAGTTCTGTAGAACTCCTCAAGCACAACTTCCCAAGCTTATTGAATTTGCAAATTAGGAAATGAAGATATAAAATCAGATTATGGGGAAAAAATTTATTCCCAGAAAGATTTCTCCAGCCCTGGCACAGGGCTGTGGGGGACTCCCCGTCCCTGGAGGGTTTCACCATGTGGATGCAGCACCTGGAGACACAGTTTAGTGGTGAGGGCGAGGGTTGGACTTGGTGATCTTGACACTCTTGTCCAGCCTCAACAATTCCATGACTCCTTGAGTCCCTGAAGAAGGCACATTCCCCTTGAGTGTCACTGCCCTTTGAAGCTCACCCGGTGGGTCTCCCCGCTCCCAGCACCAGGCCATGGCGTTCCTGCTGGCAGAGATGGCCGTGAAGGTGGAGCTGGCCCGGCTGGCGTACCAGCGCGCGGCCTGGGAGGTGGACGCTGGCCCCCACAACACCTTCTACGCCTCCGTCGCCAAGGCCTTTGCCGGGGACATTGCCAACCAGGTGGCCACCGATGCCGTGCAGATCTTTGGGGGGAACGGGTTCAACACGGAATATCCCGTGGAGAAGCTCATGAGGGATGCCAAAATCTACCAGGTGAGTGGGACAGAGCGTGGGGCTTCCACAGCGACACAGGCATTCTATAGAGAATAATTAACAGCTGAGTAATTGCAATCAGGATGGACACGGGATGAAAAGGTTTGGGGGCTGAGAGCAACAATCCTTCCGTTGGCAGAAAGGCCTTAAATTTGAGATCCTCAAATACTCACACACCAGGCAGGTGCTTCAGCTGAGCTCTCATGAGCACTAAGGAACACAGATTAATTAATCAGCATTAATTACCCTGTGTGGGCTGCAGGAACAGCTGTGGGGCTCGGCCTGTGGTGATTCACTTCTTTAGGTATTTATTTATTGGTTTTTTTTCCAAAAGAACAAACACGGTCATATTTCCTCATTTTTGGCCCATGGACACACCTAATCCCCAGCGGTTTTTCTGCAGTATTATTGCCAAGAAATTATTCCAGGCCAGAATTTCTCTCTTGACTCCAGTTCGTTATTCAGCAGGAAAGATTAAATTCCATTTAGCAAACCCAGGGCTCTTCACCTTTTCCCTCTTTCCGACATTACCCATGACTGGATGGAAGAAATGCAAACAGGTCTCAGGGAACAGAGGTCACAGCTGCTGTTGTTACTGTTGTTTCTGGGTAGTTGACATTCCTTTTACAGCTGACTTTAAAATTCCAACTGTTCTCACCAGCTAGGAATTTTTCCCTCCCCAAGGACAGAAAGCAGCTGTTTGCAATCTAAAAATTATCAGTCCGAATTTCAGTCCTGCCAGGGAGGAACTGAATGAGCCGCAGGCCTTTGTCAAGATCAGGCTCTTTTCCTCTTCTGGGATTTTTATTCCCCAGGATCCCAGTTATCCAATTCTCCATCACACCGATCCATCCTCAATGCAGAGCCAGGGAAGCTGGGACCTTGAAATTGTTCCAATTACTCTGATATAGTATGAACTTTGGGGTCTGTTTCCTGCTCCCTCCATCCCTGCAAGAACTCAGGAAAGGCACTGGGCCGTACAATTCCAGCAGCTTCACCTGGAGAAGATTCATGTGGTTTGGGGAAGATTATCTTGATTTTGAGACGGCAGAGAAAGTGAATTTGCAGGAGTGGGAGCAATATGCCAATCCTACTTCTGGTAGAACTGGGAGCTGAAAAACCAAAACCCAAAATTCTGCTGCCCTGGAGCTGCCACAGGCTGTGCCTGGGGGATCCCTGGATCCCTCCTGTGCTGCACACACAGGTGTTTGTGTACCTGGGATCCCTGGATCCCTCCTGCACTGGGCACACACACCTGTACGTGGTTATTGCCTGTTGTGGGTCATGGTCACACTCATTTTTCCTCCTTTTGTCTCTTCCTGCCCCCGGGCTCGGCGCTGAGAGGGTCCCGGGTGGGCAGAGCTCTGGTTGAACGCCCTTCCCAGCACTCGGCTCCCCCAGCCCTGGCTCTCCCTGCAGATCTACGAGGGCACGGCGCAGATCCAGCGGGTGATCATCGCCCGCGAGCACCTGGGCAGGTACGGGGCCTGAGGGACGCGGCGGCTCTGGGTCCTGCCTTCCAGGGAAGGAGATTTTGCTGCATTTCTCCATTAGAAACATCTGGGAAAATCCCTTTTCCTCCAAACTCCTCTTCTTGTGCCTGATCCAGCACAAGCTCTGGAACCCCATCCGTCCCCTCACCCATCCCCCCAGCTGACTGTCTCAAACATCCCTGAATCCCACAGGGATCGGTGTCTCCCTCGCCCACTCTCCTTTTGGCAGCAGAGGAAGAAAAAACCTTCCCTGGCAAACCTTCATGATCAAAAAGTGAACAAAATTTGAATTTTTTTATTTATTTCTGACTTCTTGTTGATTTGTTCCCGTGAAGGCAAAAAATCCAGCACATCCCAGGGGTCGGATTTGGGGGGTTTCCATGTGTGTAACGGCACTGATCGGCTCCCGGTGTTTACTCCTGGAGCTTGGGCAAACGGATCAGTCTCAGGGAACCCAAAGAACTGGCTTTGCCTCCTGAGGAAGGGCCCAGCTGGCTCTGGCACAGGGAACGCAGGGCCCCAGTTCCCCAGATCCATAGGAAGCACTGTGGGTTTGGGGCCTTTCATCAGCCAATTTGAGAGGAAAACAAAAGTGAATCCGTTTCTTGTGCCTTGAGCAGGATGTCCTTGTTACAAGCAGGCGGCAATGATGGTGCCTGACAGGGGCCGCGTGTCCGGGGGCCAAAGGAGCGGGATGGGGCAACGGGAACGTGGATTAACTGATCCCATGGGAAAAGCCTGCAGGAAAGGGGTTCGGTTTGGGCGTCGCAGCGTGGGCTGAGCTGGGGCGACGCCAACACAGGCTGGGGATGGGGCCTGCCCAGCACAGCGGGTTTCCCTGGAAAGGGGCTGTTTGGGAGTCGCTGCTGCATCCCAATAGAAGCTGTCGTGCGGGCGGGACAGGGGCGGCTGTTCCCGCGCTCCTTGCACGCTCCGGTGGGATCCGGTGCAGTGTGCGGGTCCCAGCGTGGGATGCACCCCGGGTGGGGCTGGCGGGTGGGAGTGGACAGGGGATGGATGGGCTGGGGATGGAGGCAGATGGAGGTGGGTGGGATGCGGATGGAGGCAGATGGATGGGGATGGAGGCAGATGGGATGGGGATGGAGGTAGATGGAGGTGGGTGGGATGGGGACTGGGCAGACGGGATGGGGATGGATGCGGATGGAGGTGGAAGGAGGCGGACGGGGATGGAGGTGGATGGGATTTGGGACGGATGGGGATGGATGCGGATGAAGGAAAACGGAGGCGTGTGGATGGGGATGGATGCGGATCGGGGAGGGTGGGATGGGGGTTGGGCGGACTGGATGGGGATGGAGGCCGATGGGGGACGATGGGATGGGGATTGGACGGATTGGAGAGCGGTGGATGAGCACGCAGCCAGACGGGGGAGGATCCCGCCGGCAGCTCCTCCTGCCCCGCCCGCGGTCGGGCGTCACTTCCAGCGGAACGGAGGGTAG
Organism: Lepidothrix coronata; assembly: GCF_001604755.1. Taxonomy (NCBI): domain Eukaryota; kingdom Metazoa; phylum Chordata; class Aves; order Passeriformes; family Pipridae; genus Lepidothrix; species Lepidothrix coronata. The sequence goes on from NW_016690587.1 coordinate 19,988, forward strand.
GAGCGGCCGCGTGGTGCGGGACGGGGCGGGGGTGCAGAGGTGCCGGCGGGTTTGGGGGTCCCGGGGGGGGCTGCTGGGCGGCTCGCTCCCCGCAGGCGGCGGATGCCGCGGGCACGAAACCCCCCGGCCCTGGAGCTGCCCCACGGGCCGGGGCTGTCGAAGGTGCCGCCCCAAGGCCGCGGGGCCGGAGCCGCTGCCCCGAGCCCGGCGGGCCCAGGACGGAGCGTCCGGGCCGGGCGAGGCGGCCGCGGGAGGATCCTGAGCCCGATGCCGGCCCAGCCGAGCGGCTCCTGCGGGAACAGCCCTGCCGGCTCCGGGAAGCAGCTGCGGGCGGGTTTCTCTTGCCCGCAGCGGCGACGGCTCCAGCCCCGGGCTGTGCTCCGGGGTCCCGGCTGAAGGCGGGAGCGTCCTGCTTTGGGGACAGGGTGTGTGGGCTGGGCCGGGCCGGAGGAGGCACCGCCTGGGCCGGGGATGAGTGCTGGCATGTATTAGCTGAGCTGAGCTGATGTCTCTCACCGCTTTAGCTCTAGAATTACTCTGAGGCCCAGCAAGCTCCAGGTCCCTTGGGAGGTTAGTGCGGAGCTTTTCCAAACTGTGGGATCAAGTTCCCACCGTCCCAAACTGTGACGCAGCGAGAGGAGGAGGGGGGCACAGGTTGTGTTTTGCTCGGTTCCCACCTTGGGCAGGAGCAGTTCTGGGCTCAGTCCTGGCTGTTGTGCCCGGGGGGGGGGGCTCTCCCCTCGCCTGAATTCCATTGTTTGGGGCTTTGTGGCCATGTCCGGGGGGGAATGTTGACTCGGGGTGTCCCTGAGTGCCACGGGCGCTGGCAGAGCTCTGCAGTGCCGCGTGTGCAGCCGGGCTGGTGCAGCTCCGGGCGGGAGTGGGCAGGAGGGAACTGGCACCTCCCATCAGCTTTGCCCTAAACCCAGAATGTTTTCTGTCCCACCCAGGTCTTTGGGACAGCCCAGGGCTGTGCCATTTTGGCTGGCCCAGAGCTGTGCGCCAGCATTTTGGAGAGTCCGCAGCGCTGCAGCTTCCGGTGGGGCACGACAGGTGAGGTTTGGGGTGACCCAGCTGCCAGCAAGGTCCCTCTTCCAGGGCGTTTGGATCTCCAGCCGGGTCTCCAGCCAGCTGGAAAGGTGTGGGTGCGTGTGTGCAGCTCCCTGGCGCTTCTTGGGCACCTGTCAGCTCCCGAGAGACTGATCCGTGGGGTGAGAAAGAAAACAGGCCAGGGGCACTTGTTAGATTGGGTCTTTTTGTGTCTGTAAAATGCAGGTTTGGCAGTTGGTTCCATATTTATAAAGAGGATTTGAACATTTTTTTGTTGTTATCACAGCCTGTGATTTGTTCCATTCCTATCACTCTGCATCCTGGGAGACACACTGCTCATCATCCAGGCCTCAGACGGGGAAAAGCCCCCGAGCCCCAGGTTGCCCCTGGGAGGAGGTGGTGCAGCAGGGTGGGGGTCACAGGGATATTATGGGGCTTTATGCAAGGGGAGGGTGCTGCCCATCCCTCTGCCCGTGGTGCAGGTCCTGTGTCACATGGTGGGTGCTGGTCCCCAGCCCCTCAGTGATGGGTGCCCTGTGTCACACGGGCGGTGCTGGTCACCAGCCCCTTGAGGCACCATCCATGTTTCCCACCTGCCCCTTCCCTACACTCAGAGAACAAACAGGCAGAGAGACCTGAGCAGCTGGGGGAGCTCAGGGGGGGAAACCAAACCCATGTGATGGATGTTCAGTAATCCAAAGGAGGCAGCCTTCCCTCTTCCTACCCTGGAAAGGTCTGGAAGGCCCTGTAATTTGGAAGCTGGCAAAGCCCTTCCCTGTCAGAGGTGACAAGGAGGTCCCACAGCACCGTGTGGAAAGGGGCCCACATTGGAGCAGTTTGTGAATTGTTGCCTGTGGGAGAAGAACTGTCTCCCACGGGAGGGACCCA
>NW_016690587.1:24940-27926 GCF_001604755.1 Lepidothrix coronata
TAATGTCCCGCCGGCTCAAGCCCCCACAGCTGCTGCGACGTGGCCTCAGGAGGCAACTGCAGGGTCTGGGGGGCACAGAGGGGGATTGGGGTTCCAGGGGTGTATTGGAGGCCCCCAGGGGGGTTACTGAGGTGCCCAAAGGGTTATTGGTGTCCCCCGGGGGGTGTAATGGGGTTCCCCAGGGTATTGGGGTGCCCAAAGGGGGGTAAATGGGAACTCCTGAGCTGTTATTGGGGTCCCCAGGGGGAGATCATCAGGAGTGTTACTGGGATCCTGTAGGCATTATTTGGGTCCTCAGGGGGGTATTGGTGTTCCATGAGGGTTTTTTGGGTCCCTCAGGGAGGCATTGGGGTCTCCATGGAGTTATTGGGGTCCTCCAAGGGGATACTGGGGTCTCCTGAGGTCATGTTGGGGTCCCCCAAGGGGGGGCCACAGCGGTTTCCCACAGGGTTATTGGGGCTCAGGGGGACCAGTACCTGCTGGGCCCCCCCGGGGAGTTCCTGGGGATTTTTGGGGTGCCCCTAAGGAGTATCCTGGGGATTTTGGGGTGGGGGGGCCTGTTACCTGGTGGGGTCCCCCTGGGAGGTCCCTGAGGGGTGTTGGGGTGCTTGGGGGCATCCATTACCTGCTGGGGCCCCCCAGGGGGGCCGTACACCAGCTCGTAGCCATCGGGGGGGATGAGGGGGGGGTCCCAGTGCAGTTGGGCACTGCGAGGCCACACGGAGCCCACCCAGAGGGTCCCCGGGGCACCTGTGGGGGGGGAACTGCTGACACCTCAAAACCTTCATGGCCCCAGGGCCCCACCCACACACTGCACTCCAGTAGAGAGGCCCCAGTGCCCCTCAGTTTCCCTCAGGCCCTAGTTCCCCCAGTTCCCTCAAGTCCCCTCTTCCCTTCAGTTTCCCACACCCCTCAGTTGTCCCAAGTATCCACATCTTCTCCCAGTCTCTCCCAGTGCTGCATTCCCCTTAATCTCCAGTCCCCCCCAGTCCCTGGTTTCCCCCAGTTCCCCTCAGTCCCCACAAGTCTCCTTTTTGCTCCAGGTTCCCCCAGTACTCCAGTTCTCCCAGTCCCCCCCAGCCCTCTGGTTCCCCCCAGCCCCCAAATCCCCCCAGTTTCTCCCAGTCCCCCAATTCTCCCCAGTGCTCAGTTTCGCCCAGTCTCCCCAGTCTCCAGCTCCATTCTAGTCCCCAATTCCCCCAGCCTGTTTGCCCCAGCTCCCCCCCGTACCCAGTTTTCCCAGTTCCCCCTAGTCCCCAGTTCCCACCAGTTCCCCCACTCCTCAGTTCACACCAGTTCTCCACAGCTCCCAGTCTTTCCCAGGCACCGGTTCCTCCCCCACTCCCCCTGAATCCCCAGTTCCCCCAAGTCCCCCAATTCCCATCAGTTTCCCCCAGGCCCCAGTTCTACCCAGTTCCCCCTAGCCCCCCAGGGCCCAGAACCCCCAGTTCCTTCCAGCTGTCCCCAGTTTCCCCCAGTCCCCCTGGTGCCCAGATTCCCCAAATTCCTTCCAGTGGTCCCCAGTTTGCCCCAATCCTCAATTGCCCCCAGTCCCTCCAAGTGCTGTGCTCCCCTCAATCTCCAGTATTCTCCAGTCCCTGGTTGCCCCCGGTTGCCCCCAGTTGCCCCCAGTTCCCCCTACATCACCCTGTTGCCAGTCCTCCCCAGTGCCCTGGGTCCTCCCAGTTGCCCTCAGTTCTCTGGTTCCCTCCAGTACAGCCCAGCCCCCCAGGTCCTCCAGGCTGCCCCTGGGCTCCACTCCAGCCCTGCTCCCTAAGAGGCCCTGGGAGGGACCTGCAGCCCCTCACCTGTGGCGATGTCAGTGGAGACACCATCGATCCTCTTCCCGCCCCGCAGGCCGTAGAGGTGGAAGCGGTACTGGTGGGATGGGGACAACCCCGGCACCGTCACCGAGCGGGACCCGCCATCGATGGGCAGGGCCTGGGGCTGGCCCTGGGCATCCCGGTACTGCAGCGTGAAGGAGTCAAAGGGGCCCTCGGGGACGCTCCACTGCAGCCCCACGGAGCTGGGGGTGACGCTGGAGACCCTCAGCTCCCCCAGCACTGCCCGTGCCGTGGGGGCCTCAGATGGGGGAGGCTCAGTTTGAGGGTGGTCAGGTCGGGGCTCCTCTGAGGGTGGGAGCAGCTCCTCTGGCTCAGCTGTGGCTGTGACAGAGGAGATGCTGATAGAGGTGGCCATTTGCATGTCCATGCCATGTCCATCCCACCATCCATCCAATCATGTTTCTTTCCACACACTCTTTCCTTCAACTGGTTATTTAATATCTCCTTCCATTGGATTATCAAACCACCCAGCCACTGATCTGATCCGTCAAACCACCATCAAGCTGCCCCAACACACATCATCCGTCCATCATCCGTCTTCATGCATCCAGCATCCATTATTTTCCTTCTGTCAGTCATTGAATCCATTGCTCCATTCCCCCCACACTGACCCCATCCCTCACCCAGGGTACAAACCAACCATGGGCTCAGTCTCACATGTGCCTGTCCAACCACGTGACCATCTGTCATCCATCCATCCAAAACACCCAGGAGACCCCCATCCATCCATTCATCTATCACCCATCACCATCCATACCTCATCCATCATCCGTCCCTCCATCAGTCCATCCATCCATCCCATCACCCATCCAACACCCAAGCCAACTCCCCACCCAGTCCCACATCCATCTCTACGGCTCTTTCTCCACAAATCCCCGCAGGCCTCCACCTCTACCATCCCCCATTTTCCATAGAAAATTTTCCATCCAAGAGGACATGCATCAGGCCACCAGGAACCCTCCGTCCATCCCAGCTGCCCCACATCCATCCAACCACTCATCCATCCATCCACCTTCTTCCATCCATCTGGGCAGGAACCCACCCACCATCCAGTCTGGAATCCATTCAGCTGCTCCATTTTTGATTCATCATAGATGGATGATGATGATGATGATAATGATGGATGGATGATGATGATGATG
>NW_016690587.1:30908-33740 GCF_001604755.1 Lepidothrix coronata
CACCCTCAACTGTCTGACCTTCCTCCTCACCTGTGAAAGCCTCAGTGGAGACGTGGTCGATCCTCTTCCTGCCCCGCAGGCCGTAGAGGTGGAAGTGGTACCGGTGGGACGGGGACAGCCCTGGCACCGTCACCGAGCGGGACCCGCCATCGATGGGCAGGGCCTGGGGCTGGCCTTGGGCATCCCGGTACTGCAGTGTGAAGGAGTCAAAGGGACCCTTGGAGACGCTCCACTGCAGCCCCACGGAGCTGGGGGTGACACTGGAGACCCTCAGCTCCCCCAGCACCGCCCGCGCTGGGGAGTCCTCAGTTTGTTGGTGTTCGTGGTCCTCAGCTGGGGAGTCCTCAGTTGGAGGAGCCTCCGAGGGCAAGGCTGGTGCGGTGCAGAGATGGGACAAGGCAAGATGTGGAGATCCACCACCTGCCTGACCTTTGTTTCCATCCATCATCTGTACGGCCACAGGCAGCCCCCGTGTCTTGTCCTTCCACTCTCACCCCCCTGCCTCACTCATCCAGGGTACAAACCAGCCACAGACTCATCCCAACCTGCACCCATCCAAAAACATGTCCACCCATCCATCCATTGACCCATCCATTTCATGCGTCTCACCCTGGAGACCCCCATCCACCCACCCACCCATCTCTCCATTCTCCAAGCACACATCACTCCATCCCTCCCCTTCTTCCACTGTTCCATCCATCCTTTCTGCCTCTTGTTATTCTGTTCATCCCATCCATCCATCCATCCATCAATCACCCATCCATCCGGCCACCCACTGACCAATCCGGAAAGCCCCATTCCACCCATCAACTCATCCAATCCAGGAGCCCCCATCTGTTCTCTGTCCATCTTATTTCCCTCCCTACATCCCCTCTCCATGATCAGTTTCCCTCACACCAGCCAATGGATCCATGAACCCCAGGATCTACTTAGGGTCCAAACATATATTAAGTCATTAAATGTCCAATTAGTCACCTGACAACCCACCCATCTATCCCTGCTTCCATCCGTCCATCCATCCATTCATCCATCAGAACTTCCATCCATGATACATCCATTGCTCGATCCCACATCTCTTTCCACTGCTCCATAAATCTGTCCTTCCTCTTGTATTTCTGACCACCCCTTCTCTTTATCCTACCACCCATTCACCCATCATCTGGAGATTCATTGAACCATCATTCACCCATCATCACCCTCAACCATCACCCCCTTCATCCCTCCATCCAATTCTTCATCCATCTTTAATCTCTCCAAGCCTTCGTCCCACTCTCCATCCCTCTCATAAACACTACACACATCCATCCCTCCATCCATCCATTCACCCTAAATCCTCTGACCTTCCCCCTCACCTGTGAAAGCCTCAGTGGAGACGTGGTCGATCCTCTTCCTGTCCCGCAGCCCGTAGAGGTGGAAGCGGTAACGGCGGGACGGGGAGAGCCCCGGCACCGTCACCGAGCGGGACCCGCCATCGATGGGCAGGGCCTGGGGCTGGCCCTGGGCATCCCGGTACTGCAGCATGAAGGAGTCAAAGGGACCCTCGGGGACGCTCCACTGCAGCCCCACGGAGCTGGGGGTGACNTGAAGGAGTCAAAGGGACCCTCGGGGACGCTCCACTGCAGCCCCACGGAGCTGGGGGTGACACTGGAGACCCTCAGCTCCCCCAGCACCGCTCGTGCCGGTAGGGCCTCAGATGGGGGAGGCTCAGTTTGGGGGTGCTCAGGTCGGGGCTCCTCTGAGGGCAGGAGCAGCTCCTCTTGCTCAGCTGTGGTTGTGACAGAGAGGATGGTAATGGGTGTGGCCATCCATGTGTCCATGAATGTGTCCATCCATCATTTATCCAACTATCCATCATTCATCATCCATTCGGCCATGTCTTCCTCCATTCAAAAATAACCATCCATCCATGCATCCAGTCTAGCACCCAGCCTGCAACCCAACTCCCCACCTAATCCCACATCCATATTTCTGGCTATTTCTGCCCACATTCCTCTCAGACCTCCATCTCCATTATCCCCATTTTCCATGGACAATCTTCCATGCATAAGGACATTCATACGGTCACAAGGAACCCTTCATCCATCCCGGCCGCCCCACATCTATCCAACCACTCATCCATCCATTAAATTTCTTTCGTCCATCTGGGCAGGAACCCGCCCATCATCCAATGCGGAATCAGTTCAGCCAGTTGGTTCTTGATCCATCATGGATGGATGATGATGATGATGATGGAAGGTGAATGATGATGATGATGGTTGATGATGATTATGATGATGAGGAATGATGAAGATGATTGTGGATGATGGCAGGTGTTGGTTAGTAGGTTGGTGGAAGGAACAACGGTTGATAGGATAGTATAGAGGTCAGTGGGTGCATGAAAATGGGTGGGGATGAGATGGGGATGGGATCCCATGATCTCTCCATCACTTGATCAATCCATCTCTCTCACTTTCCCCTCACCTGTGACAGCCTCAGTGGAGACGTGGTTGATTCTCTTCCCGCCCCGCAGGCCGTAGAGGTGGAAGCGGTACCGGTGGGACGGGGACAGCCCCGGTACTGTCACCGAGCGGGACCCGCCATCGATGGGTAGGGCCTGGGGCTGGCCTTGGGCATCCCGGTACTGCAGCGTGAAGGAGTCAAAGGGACCCTCGGGGACGCTCCACTGCAGCCCCACGGAGCTGGGGGTGACACTGGAGACCCTCAGCTCCCCCAGCACCGCTCGTACCGGGGGGGCCTCCGGTTGTTGATGTTCATGTTCGTGGTCCTCAGCTGGGGAGTCCTCAGTTGGGGGAGCCTCTGAGGGTGAGGCTGGTGCTGTGCAGAGATGGGACA
>NW_016690587.1:35719-39193 GCF_001604755.1 Lepidothrix coronata
ATCCACCCATGATCCATCACCCTCTTGGTTCCTCCATCCTTCCATCCAATCCATCATCCATCTTCCATCTCTCAAAACCTTTGTCCCACTCTCCATCCCTCTCATCAACACTCCACGCATCCCTCCATTCACCCACTCACCCTCAACTGTCTGACCTTCCTCCTCACCTGTGAAAGCCTCAGTGGAGACGTGGTCGATCCTCTTCCTGCCCCGCAGGCCGTAGAGGTGGAAGCGGTACCGGTGGGACGGGGACAGCCCCGGCACTGTCACCGAGCGGGACCCGCCGTCGATGGGCAGGGCCTGGGGCTGGCCTTGGGCATCCCGGTACTGCAGCATGAAGGAGTCAAAGGGACCCTTGGAGACGCTCCACTGCAGCCCCACGGAGTTGGGGGTGACGCTGGAGACTCTCAGCTCCCCCAGCACTGCCCGCACCGGGTGGACCTCAGTTTGTTGATGTTCATGTTCGTGGTCCTCAGCTGGGGAGTCCTCAGTTGGGGGAGCCTCTGAGGGTGAGGCTGGTGCTGTGCAGAGATGGGACAAGGCAGGACGTGGAGATTCTCCACCTGCCTTTCCTTCTGTCCATCTGTCATCTGTCCAGCCACATTCATCCCCCCTGTCTGTACTTCCATCCTCAGCCCTCCCCCCTGCTTCATTCATCCAGGGCACAAACCAGCCACAGACTCATCCCAACCTGCACCCATCCATAAACATGTCCACCGCTCCATAAATATGTCCACCCATCCATCCATTGACCCATCCATCTCATCCCTCCAACCCATGAGACCCCCATCCATCCACACACCCAACTATCTGTCCATTCTCCAACCATTCATCCATCGCTCCGTCTCACACTTTCTTCCACTGTTCCATCCATACTTCCTTCCTCTTGTTATTTTGTTCATCCCATCCATCAATCAGTCATCCCGTCCATCCATCAATCACCCATCCACCCAGCCACCCATTGACCCATTCCAGGAACCCCACTCTACCCATCCACCCATCCAATCCAGGATCTCCTATCCATTCTCCATCCATCTTACTTCCCACCCCACAGGACCCATCCCCTCTCCATGACAGTTCTCCCTCACACCAGTTCATGGATCCATGAACCTTAGGACCTACTTAGGCTCCAAACACACATTAAGTCATTAAATGTCCAATTAGTCACCCGAGCACCACCCATCTATCCCTGTTTCCATCCATCCATTCATCCATCCATCCACCCATCCATCCCTCCCTTCCCACTTCCATCCATTGTGCATCCATCGCTTGATCCCACATCTCTTTCCACTGCTCCATAAATCTGTCCTTCCTCTTGTATTTATGTCCATCCTTGCTCTTTATCCTGCCACTGATCCACCCATCATCTGGACATTCATCCAACCACCATCCACCCATGATCCATCACCCTCTTGGTTCCTCCATCCTTCCATCCAATCCATCACCCATCTTCCATCTCTCAAACCCTACATCCCACTCTCCACCCCTTTCACTAATGCTACACACATCCATCCATCCATCCATCCACCCACCCACCCACCCTCAACTCTCTGACCTTCCCCCTCACCTGTGACAGCCTCAGTGGAGACGTGGTCGATCCTCTTCCCGCCCCGCAGCCCATAGAGGTGGAAGCGGTACCGGTGGGACGGGGACAGCCCCGGCACCGTCACTGAGCGGGACCCGCCGTTGATGGGCAGGGCCTGGGGCTGGCCCTGGGCATCCCGGTACTGCAGTGTGAAGGAGTCAAAGGGGCCCTCGGGGACACTCCACTGCAGCCCCACGGAGCTGGGGGTGACACTGGAGACCCTCAGCTCCCCCAGCACTGCCCGTGCTGGGAGGGCCTCAGTTTGTTGGTCTTCATGTTCATGGTCCTCAGCTGGGGATTCCTCAGTTGGGGGAGCCTCCGAGGGTGAGGCTGTGTGGAGATAGGACAAGGCAAGATGTGGAGATTCACCACCTACCTGTCCTGTCCATCCATCATCTCTCCAGCTATATTCAGTCCCCTGTCTGTTCTTCCATCTTCAACCCCACTCCCCTGCTTCACTCATCCAGGGCACAAACCAGTCATGGGCTCATCCCAAGCTGCACCCATCCATAAACATTCTCCACCCACCCATCCATCAACCATTTCATCTATCCTATCCAGGAGACCCCCAGCCAGCCAGCCACCCACCCAGCCTCCCATCTATACATTCTCCACCCATCCATCCATCACTCCATCCGCCTTTCTTCCATTGCTTCATCCGTCTTTCCTTCCTCTTGTTTTTCTGTCCATCCATCATCCATCATCCCATCCAAAGAGCCACACATCCTTCCATCCAATCCAGGATCTCCCATCCATTCTCCATCCACCTCTCTTCCCAGCCCACAGGACCCATCCCCTCTCCATGACCCTTCTCCCTCACACCCATTCATTGGTCCATGAATTCCAGGATCCACTTAGGGTCCAACCACACATTAAGTCATTAATTGTCTAATTAGTCACCTGAGCACCCACCCATCCAGCCCTGCTTCCATCCATCCATTCATCCATCCATCCATCCATTCATCCATTCATCCATCACAACTTCCATCCATTGTACATCCATCGCTCCATGCCACATCTCTTTCCACTGCTCCTCTGTCCTTCCCCTTGAATTTCTGACCACCAGAACTCTTTCTCCTGTCACCCATCCACCCATCATCTGGACACTGATCGAACCATCATCCACCTATGATCCATAACCCTCTTGATCCCTCCATCCCCACAGCCAACTCATAACCAATCACCCATCTCACCAACCCTTCATCCCACTCACCATCCTTCCCACCAACACCCCATGTATCCACCCATCCATCCATCCATACCCACCTAATCCATCCATCCATCCACCCACCCACTCTCAACTCTCTGACCTTCCCCCTCACTTGTGACAGCTGCAGTGGAGACGTGGTCGATCCTCTTCACACCCTGCAGCCCATAGAGGTGGAAGCGGTACTGGTGGGACGGGGACAGCCCCGGCACCGTCACTGAGCGGGACCTGCCATCGATGGGCAGGGCCTGGGGCTGGCCCTGGGCATCCTGGTACTGCAGCATGAAGGAGTCAAAAGTGCCCTCGGGGACGCTCCACTTCAGCCCCACGGAGCTGGGGGTGATGCTGGAGACCCTCAGCTCCCGCAGCACCGCCCGTACTGGAGGGACCTCAGATGGGGGAGGCTCAGTTTGGGGGTGCCCAGGTTGGGGCTCCTCTGACGGCAGGAGCGGCTCCTCTGGCTCGGCTGCAGCTGCAACAGAGGGGATGGTGATGGGCTTGGCCATCCATGTGTCCATCATTGTGTCCATCCATCAATTACCCAACTATCCATCATTCATCATCCATTCAGCCATGTCTTCCTCCATCCAAAAACAACCATCCATCCATCTATCCATCCATCCATCCATCCATCCATCCATCCATCCATCCATCCAATCTACCACCCAACACCCAACCCAAA
>NW_016690587.1:40372-41934 GCF_001604755.1 Lepidothrix coronata
CATCCCCTTTCCCTTGTGGACAATCTTGTAGCATAAGAACATGCATACAGCCACCAGGAACACTCCCTCCATCCTAGCTTCTCCACATCCATCCAACTATTCATCCACTCATCCAGCTTCTTCCATCCATCTAGGCAGGAACCTACCCACCATCCTGTCCAGAATCCACTAGGTCATTCAGTTCTGGATCCATCATGGATACATGATGATGGATTCAAGATGGATAATGGATGAAGATGAATGATGATGAGGACAGATGGTGAATGATGATGATGGGGGTTGATGAAGATGATGGTGGATGATGGCAGGTGTTGGTCAATGGGTTGGTGGAAGGGGCGATGTTTGACTGGATGGTGCTGCGGTCAGTGGATGCTCAGTGGTGGGTGGGGATGTCATCAAGATGGGATCCCACTATCCCCTCATGTCTTGATCAATCCAGCCCTCCATCCCTCTCATTTTCCCCCTCACCTGTGGTGATGTCAATGGAGACGCGGTCGATCCTCTTCCCGCCCCGCAGGCCGTAGAGGTGGAAGCGGTACCGGTGGGACGGGGACAGTCCCGGCACCGTCACTGAGTGGAACTCGCCATCGATGGGCAGGGCCTGGGGCTGGCCCTGGGCATCCCGGTACTGCAGCGTGAAGGAGTCAAAGGGGCCCTCGGGGATGCTCCATTGCAGCCCCACGGAGCTGGGGGTGACGCTGGAGACCCTCAGTTTTCCCAGCACCGCCCGTGCTGGGAGGGCCTCAGATGGGGGAGGCTCAGTTTGAGGGTGCTCAGGTGTTGGCTCCTCTGGGGGTGGTGGTGGCTTCTCTTGCTCCACTGTGGCTGTGACAGAGGGGGTGGTGATGGTGATGGCCATCTGCTTGTCCATCCCATGTCCATCCCACCATCCATCCATCCAATCATGTTTCTTTCCATGCATTCTTTCATTCAACTGGTTTTTTAATGTCTCCCTGCACTGGATTATCAAACCACCACCGAGTTGCTCCAACACACATCATCAATCCATCATCCATCCAGCATCCATTATTTTCCTTCTGTCAATCCTTGAATCCATTCCACCATCACTCCTCACTCCCTGCCCCAACCCACACCCCCACACTGAACCTCTCCCTCACTCAGGGCACAAGCCAACCATGGGCTCAGCCTCACATGTGCCTGTCCAACCACGTGACCATCTGTCATCCATCCATCCAAAACACCCAGGAGACCCCCATCCGTCCATTCATCTATCACCCATCACCATCCATACCTCATCCATCATCCATCCCTCCATCAGTCCATCCATCCAACCCATCATCCATTCAACACCCAAGCCAACTCCCCACTCATTCCCACATCCATCTCCCCGGGTCTTTCTACCACAAATCCCCGCAGGCCTCCACCCCTACCATCCCCCATTTTCCACAGAAAATTTTCCATCCAAGAGGACATGCATCAGGCCACCAGGAACCCTCCGTCCATCCCAGCTGCCCCACATCCATCCAACCACTCATCCATCCATCCACCTTCTTCCATCCATCTGGGCAGGAACCCACCCACCATCCAGTCTGGAATCCATT
>NW_016690587.1:43000-60285 GCF_001604755.1 Lepidothrix coronata
ACCGAGCGGGACCCGCCATCGATGGGCAGGGCCTGGGGCTGGCCCTGGGCATCCCGGTACTGCAGCGTGAAGGAGTCAAAGGGGCCCTCGGGGACGCTCCACTGCAGCCCCACAGAGCTGGGGGTGACACTGGAGACCCTCAGCTCCCCCAGCACCGCCTGCGCTGGGCGGGTCTCAGATGGGGGAGGCTCAGTTTGGGGGTGCTCAGATTGGGGCTCCTCTGAGGGCAGGAGCAGCTCCTCTGGTTCAGCCGTGCCTGTGATGGAGAGTGGGTGGTGATGGGCATGGCCATCCATCTCTCCATCCATATGTCCTTTCATCATCCACTGAACTATCCATCATTCATCATTCATCCATCCATCTAGATGTCCATCCACCCATCCATCCATGTGCCAAATCCATCCATAAATATCCATTCATCCATCCATCCCATCCATCATTCAACACTCAACCCATCTTTCCACCCAATGCAACCTCCATTGTTCTGGCTCTTTCCCCCCACATCCCTCCAGACCTCTACCTCTACACTAGACCTCCATCCCATTACCCATGGAAAATTTTCCATGCATAAGGACACGCATTGGGCCACCAGCAACCCTCCAGTAATCCTGGCTTCCCCACATCCATCCAACTATTCATTTACCCATCCACATTCTTCCATCCATCTGGGCAGGAACCCACTCACCATCCAGTCAGGAATCAGTTTAGGCATTCAATTCTTCATCCATTATGATGGATGACCATGATAGTGGATGGACAATGATGATGACGATGGACAGAAGATGGATGATTGATTGATGAAGATGATGGTGGAAAACAGCAGGTGTAGGTCAATAGGTAAGTGGAAGGGTTGAGGTTTGATCAGATGGTGCTGGGGTCAGTGGGTTCTCAGTGGTATGCGGGGATGGGATGGGGATTGGATCCCATCAACCTTCCATTCCCTGATCAATCCATCCCTCTGATCTTCCCCCTCACCTGTGGCGACATCAATGGAGACACGATCAATCCTCTTCCCGCCCCGCAGCCCATAGAGGTGGAAGCGGTACCGGCGGGACGGGGACAGCCCTGGCACCGTCACCGAGCGGGACCCGCCATCGATGGGCAGGGCCTGGGGCTGGCCTTGGGCATCCCGGTACTGCAGCGTGAAGGAGTCAAAGGGGCCCTCGGGGACGCTCCACTGCAGTCCCACGGAGCTGGGGGTGACACTGGAGACCCTCAGCTCCCCCAGCACTGCCCGTGCTGGGGGGGCCTCAGATGGGGAAGGCTCAGTTTGGGGGTGCTCAGGTGTGGGCTCCTCTGGGGGTGGTGGTGGCTTCTCTTGCTCAGCTGTGGCTGTGACAGATGGGATAGGGATGGATGTGGACATCTGCTTGTCCATCCATCAACCACCCAATTATCCATCATTTATCACCCATCCATCCATGTGCTAATCCATCCATAAACAGCCATTTGACCATTCATCCATCCATCCATCTATCCCATCTACTACCCAACACCCATCCGAAGTCTCCAACCACTCCCACATCTGTCTCTCCAGATCCTTCTCCCCACTCTCTCCAGGCTTCCAACACTCCCATCGCCTATATCCCATGGACGCTCTTCCACACACCATGACATGCATTGGGCTGCCAGGAACCCTACAGCCATCCCAGCTTCCCAAATCCATCCAAACACTCATCCACCCATCCACCTTCCACCATCCATCTGGGCAGGAACCCACCCACCATCGAGTCCGGAATCCATTCAGCCATTCAATTCTTCATCCATAATGGATAGGCAGTGATAAAGGAAGATGATGATGGTGATGGATTGTTATGACAATGGATGGATGATGGAAGGTGATTGAGGAATGATGATGATGACGGATGCTGGATGCTGATGATAATGATGGAGGGTAGATAATGACAATGATGGTGGATGACAGATGATGAAGATGATGGTGGATAATGGCAGGTGGGGATGTCATCATGATAGGATCCCTTGATCCTTCCATCCTTTGATCCCTCCATCCCTCTCATTTTCCCCCTCACCTGTGATGACATCAATGGAGGTGTGGTCGATCTTCTTCCTGCCCCGCAGGCCGTAGAGGTGGAAGCGGTACCGGTGGGACGGGGACAGCCCTGGCACTGTCACCGAGCGGGACCCGCCATCGACGGGCAGGGCCTGGGGCTGGCCCTGGGCATCCCGGTACTGCAGCATGAAGGAGTCAAAGGGGCCCTCGGGGACGCTCCACTGCAGCCCCACGGAGCTGGGGGTGATGCTGGAGACCCTCAGCTCCCCCAGCACAGCTCGTGCTGGGGGAGGCTCAGTTTGGGATCTTTCAGGTTGGTGGTCCTCAGCTGGGGGTGCCTCAGTTGAGGGGGCCTCAGCTGGGGGGTCCACCGAGTGTGGGGGCAGATCATCTGAGTCAGCTGTGGCAGCAATGGAGAGAGGAAGGTGATGAACATCTGCAGCCACATGTCCATCCACATGCCTATCCAACATCCACCCAGCTATCCTTTATCCATCATCCACTGTCTACCCCCACCCTCTCCCCACCATCCCATCCCCACCCACCATCGAGCATCCACTGACCCCAGCACCATCCAATCAACCTTCTACCTTTCCACCAACCTACTGACCAATGCCCATTGCATCCACCATCACCATCACCACCATCATCATCCATTCACCATACATCATCATCTTCAGCATTATCCACCATCAGCATCCATCATCCAGCCATCCAACCAACCACCAATCCCTCCATCTCTGCACCCTCCCAAGGTCACAGCCATCTCCCCATCCTCAACCTGTCACCAGTTTCCCAGCCCAGTTCCTCTCATCGCTCCTTCTCCCCAACCACATCATCATCCACCATCAAGCACCCACCAATCCCAGGAAGCATCTGTTCAATGATTGATACTTCCCACATGCCTATTGACCAACAATCACAATCATCCATCATCTATCATCCATCCATCCTTCCCAACATAACTCCATCTCCTGGACCATCTTCTGGCTACCTCCATCCATCCATGCATCCATCCAAACAGGCCTCTTCCACCCTGTGGTGGAGGAAAAAATAGTTTTCCCCCTGGAGTTAGAAAAATGGTAACCCCCAGGGGGTGGTGACCCTTGGGGTTGAGCCAATGAGCGCTCCTGCGAAATATAAACATATCAACAACCAGACCAGAAAAGAAGGGTGGTAGTTGTTGTTGGAGGAGAGTGGCCATGTTCTAAGCCACGAGGAAGGGGCCCAGAGTCCCGTTGGGGGCTAGGCCCCCCCCAGCCCCCAGCTGGGGGGCTGCAGGAACCTGGAACGGTGTTAGACTGGGCCAGGTATCTGTAGTAAGAGCTGGGGGGAGTTCCTCCACTGGGATCAGCAGCAGAAACAGCGGCAGAAACAGCACTGACCGGAGAACAGTGGCAGAGAGCCAGAAGAGATAAGAACTGAAGAAGCAGCCAAACAAGCATGCAGCAGCAGAGAGAGAACTAAACTCTACAGAGAGAATTGGGGTAAGAACTGAAACCAAAACCCCCCAAAACCCTTTTGTGACCTCTCCTAAGTGGAGGGGGTGGACTCCCACTTGAGGGAAGTCCTGAAGTGCAGCATGCATCGAAGAGAGGAGCTAAGAAGCTCAAGGCGTCACAGAGCTGGACTGGGACGGCCAGATGGAATGCAGAGGGGGTGACCTTGGCCCCTCTGCTGTTGCTGCTAAGCTATGAGCCTGAGACAGAGCACGGGAGCTCTGAGAGAACTCTTGACGCAAAGGTTTTCAACTGAAAGCTGGCCAAAACGTTCTGACTCGAGGGAACTTGACCCCTCGAGGAAGAGACCTTCATGGGATGTCTTACACCTCATGATATGACGTGGTGAGGCGAGCCTTGTCCCTGCTATGCAGTCCACGGAACAGAAAGACCCTTGCTTGGAGTCAAAGGGCCGAGAAGGGCTTGGAGACCCCCCTCGTGTGTATCTGGAAAGAGATCCAGCTACAGCCACTGCATGGAAGAAGAGAGACTGCTGCTCTGAGAGTGGAAAGGATCCTTCCTTTTCCTTTCTGGACTTTTTTTGGAGGGAGAAGAGATTGATCCATTGTAAATACTGATTTATCATAGGAGAAATAGTTAAAGATTATGATGTATTGTAATATTTATTTGTACAGTGCATTGTGATATAATTCCCTTTCCCCCCATACTGAGTCTTCTGTAGTGTCTGGAAAACCCATCTCACACTGGGTTGAGATGTGGGAGGGGGGGCTTGAACTCGAGAATTGGATTTTAGGGGGTCTCAAACCACCACACACCCACCCACTGGTGAGTTCATTCAGTCACCATCCATCCACTCAACTCTCCATCCATCCTATCATTGTCCAGTTCTCCTGGCATCCAATAATCCTTGTGATAATCTGCCCATCCTTCTATTCACGAATCCATCCAACCCTCCACCCACTGGTGAGTTCATTCAGCCACCATCCATCCACTCAACTCTCCATCCATCCTATCATTGTCCAGTTCTCCTGGCATCCAATGATCCTTGTGATAATCTGCCCATCCTTCTATTCATGAATCCATCCAACCCTCCACCCACCCATCCATCATCCATCTCTGTGTTTATCTCTCTGTCCCTCCCTCTGTCCCTAAATTTATTTCTCCGATCCTTCCTCCCTCTGATCTTCCCCCTCACCTGTGGTGATGTCAATGGAGACGCGGTTGATCCTCTTCCCGCCCCGCAGCCCGTAGAGGTGGAAGCGGTACCGGCGGGACGGGGACAGCCCTGGCACCATCACCGAGCGGGACCCGCCATCGATGGGCAGGGCCTGGGGCTGGCCCTGGGCATCCCGGTACTGCAGCGTGAAGGAGTCAAAGGGGCCCTCGGGGACACTCCACTGCAGCCCCACGGAGCTGGGGGTGACACTGGTGACAGTGAGGTCACCCAGGACTGGCTTGGATGGGGGCAGCTCTTCTGCCTCGGCTGCAACTGCAATGGAGTGGGGACGGTGTGGGCATGGACATCTGTGTGTCCATCCACATGTCCATCCATCATCCATCTCTCCAGCCCTCCCATCACCTTTCCCCCCCTTATCCTTCCCTCTCTCCATCCGTTTCCTCTTCCTTTCATGTCTCCATCCATCATCCAACTCTCCATCCTTCTATCCATCCATCCTTCAGCCAACATCCACCCATGCCTCCATCCCATCTCCCACCCTCCGTCGGTACCTGTTTTCTCCACGTCCCTCCATGGCTCCATCAGCTCTATCCCATCCATGTCCCCCCACTGCAGCACCAGCTCCTGATTCCCACCCTCCCCTGCCCCCAGAACAGGCGTTACATGACTTCTCTTCTGCCCCATCTCCTTCATCTCCCTCCCCAGGATGTTCCTCTCCCATCCCCCCCATTCTCTTTTCAGATGTCCCTTCCTCCCCGATCCCCCCATCCCCCCTGTGCCACTCCCCTGTGATGTCCCCTTCCCCCATCCCCTTCATCCCTCAACTGCCCTCCTCCCTGGGACTTCCCTTCCCCCATTCCCCTCCTTTCCCTCCTTCCCCTCCCCTGGACATCTCTCCCGCCATCCCCTGACCACTCACTGGGATGTCCCTTTCTCCCCATCCCCGCTGTTCTGCCCCTGTCCCATCCCTGTCCCCCCCACCCCTGAGGTGTCCCTTCCCCCCATCCCCTTCCCCAGGACATCCCACCCCCTTCCCCAGGACACTCCTTCCCAATGTTCCCCCATCCTGTTCCCAGCATGTCACCCACCTGTGGTCCCCAGGAGTGTTCCATCCCCTCGGGGTTTGGAGGGAGGTCCCTGTCCCTTCCCCAGGGCCACGTGCCGGCGCAGGACATATTCCAGGATGGCACGGGCCACTGTCGGCACTGTCTGGTTGCCCCGGAGTGGGAAGTTGGTGGCCCGAAGGTGGCTTTCAAGGCGCTGGAGCAGGGACCCACTGTACGGGGACAGTCGAGCCACCAGTTCCTGCAGTGACGGGATACCCGGGGACAGTGGGGACCATGGGGACAGCTGGGACCATGGGGATTCTAGGAACTCTGAAGATAATGGGGACTTTGGGGGCACTGGAGACCCCAGGGACTGTGGGGTTGGAGGTGACTTTGGGGACACTGGGGTCACTGGTGATTCTGGGAAGCTCAGGGGTTCTGGGGATGCTGGCCACACTGGGAAATCTGGTGACACTGGGGACCTTGGGAATTCTGGAGACATTAGTGACCCTGGAGATTCTGGGGATTCTGGTGACACTGGTGATTCTGGTGACACTGGTGACCTTGGGGGCGCCGGGGATCCCAGGGACCCTCGACCTACGGGGGACGCCGGAACCTGGGGGGATGCTGGTGACCCCAAAGACCCATGTGAACCCAAGGACACATCTGGTGATGCAGGCGATGCTGGTGACCCTGGGGACCCCAGTGACCCTGGGGACCCTCGGGCTGATGGTGCCACTGCTGGAGACCCCAGGGAACCCTGAGGGGACCCTGGGGACCCCTCGTGGGGGGGCACGGCCAGGACAAGTGCTGTGGAGCAAAGGGGACTGGGGTCACTGACCTGTCCCAAGAGTCTCCACTGGGGACACCCCTGCCCCAGCTCTGTCCAAGTCCCCATTCCCAACGCTGTCCCCATCCCTGGGCCATCCCCCTCCCTGTCCCCATCTCCATGCTCTCCCTATGTGTGTCCCTAACCCTGTCCCCATCCCTGTCCCCATGTTCATGCTATCCCCACACTGTCCCCAAACCCACGATTATTCCATCGCTGTCCCCCTTCCTGTGCCATCCCTATACCACTATTGTCCCCAACCCTGTGTCATCCCTGTCCCTGTGCCATTCCCATCCCTGTCCCATCACTGTGCCACCCCTGTCCCCATGTCCCTGTTATCGCTGTCTCCATACCCATGCCACCACCTTCCTTGTCCCCCTGCCATCCCTGTCCCCATCCCCATGGCCATGCCATCGCTATCCTCAACCCCATTCTTGTGCCATCTCATCCCTGTCCCATGACACACTGTCCTCACTGCTGTCCCATCCCCACCCCTGTGCCATCCCTGTCCCTTTGACTGTGACACAGTGCCATCCTTGTCCCCATACCACCCTCTGTCCCCACGTCTGTCCCTCCATCCCCACTCCCATCCCTGTCCCCAGTGTCCCCAACCCCATCTCTGTCCCCCCCACACTTGTCCCTGCAGTGTCCCAGTTGTCCCAGGTGTCTCCACTCATGTGCAGGCGCAAGACCCCAGGCCCTCCCCATCCTTGTCCCCGTGCCACCCCCATCCCCACTCCCCTGTCCCCACCTGTGCGCAGGCGCAGCACTCCTGCTGCCCCCAGGTGAGGCCCCCGCCGGGCCTGGACCAGCAGCTCGAAGGGGCGGCCTGGGGACAGCCCTGTCACCGAGAAGGCCACAGCAGAGCCGGGCAGCTCATGTGTTGTCATGGCCATGGGGTCATCCTGGGGATGGGGACAGTGTTAGGGGACAAAGCGGACACCTTGGGGGGGATACTGGGGACACACTAGGGGTCACACTGGGGACACGTGTGGGACAGGCAGGGGACACCACAGGGGGGACACATTGCAGGGACACTTTGTGGACATGGGGACACACTGGGAAGGTGTTGGGGACACACTGGGGACACCACGGGGACACACTGAGGTCATGTTGGAGACACGTTGGGGGGATGTCTTGGGCACATGTTTGGAACACACTGGGGACACCAGGAGGGGACACACTGGAGGGACTCATTTGGGATATGTTGGGGACATGCAGGGAACAGCATGGGGGACACCATGGGTACATGTAGGGGACATGTAGGGGACACATTTGGGCCAGCCCACTGCAGTCACACAAGTGGTGTGGGGATCTCACTCTTCTAATGTCCCTGTCCCCCTTACCCACATCCCCGGCCCCCATGTCCACCTCATGTCCCCTGCCGTGTCCCCCCTGTGTCCCCACTCACCAGGGGAACAAGTGTCACCCGGTAGCCGTCAGGAGGTGGGGAGGGCCGAGGCCAGGTGACACGCAGGGATGTCGAGGTGCGGGTGGCCAACCGTGGTGTCACTGCGGGCACCTCTGCAGGGACAGCACGGGGACAGCATGAGGACACCAGGGGGACATCACAGGGACATCTATGGGATGGGTTGCCCTGGGGGCACCCTGGGACACCTTGGGGATACCATGGGGACACCATGGGGACACCAGGGGATGGGGACACCAGGGATGGGGCACTGGAGGGCCCTGGGAGGGGCACGGAGGCACCCTTGGAGACACACTGAGGTGGCACAAGAACCCCCCATGGATGGGAAAAGAAGTGAGGGAGCACTGCGGATACTGGGATGGGGGCACTGGGATGACATTGGGGGGCACTGGGGAGCTCTGGGGGGGTATTGGGACCCACTGATGTTGCACTGGACCACTCCCCCAAGCCGGGGGAACAGCCGGGGATGTTGGAGTCAGGTCACTGGGGAGCACTGGGGGGCAGATCTGGGAGCACTGGGGGGCTCTGGGAGCACGGGGGACGCTCTGGGAGCACTGTGCGGGCTCTGGAGACGCACCGATGTCGCAGTGGACGCCCCCCCAGCCGGGGGCACAGGCGGGGGTGCCGCAGTCGGGGCCGCTGAAGCCCGGGAAGCAGCGGCATCGGCCCCGCTCGCACCGGCCCTGGTCGCTGCAGCCCCGCGGGCACGGGGGGGGCGGGGCAGGGGGCGGGGCCTCGGCCGTGGGGGCGGGGCAGGCGCAGCTTCCCCCAGCGGGGGGGGCACAGAGCTGAACCGACCGGCCTGGAAAACACGGGGGGACACGAGGTCATGACCCCGCGACTCCCCAGCGACCCCCCGTGATTCCTCCAATGAACCCTCATGATTCCCAGGACCCCCCAGTGAGTCCCCCAATGACCTCCTGTGATACCCCCGTGACCCCCTGTGACTCCCTCAATGATCCCTGTGACCCTCTAAAGACCCCCCTGGGACCCCCCAGTGAATCCCCTGTGACCCCACAAAGACCCAGGGTGACCCTCCCCCGACTTCCCCAATGACCCCCTGTGACCCCCAAATGACCCCCCCGGGACTCCCCAGTGACCCTCCGAGACCCCCCAATGACCCCAGTGTTCCCCCATGTCCCCGCAATGATCCTTCAGTGACCTCCCAGTGATCCCCAATGTCCCAAATGACTCTCGATGGCCCCCCATGTACCCTGTTACCTGTCCCGGCCTGGGGCCCCCCCGTGTCCCCACAGTGTCCCCTCAGTGCCCGCACGTGTCCCTCGAGCTCCCGCAGCTGTGCCAGCACAGCCGCCAGCGCCGCCGCGCACGACTCGGGGGGGGTCTCGGGGGGGGTCACCAGGGGGGACATCGGAGGGGACACCGGGGGGGTGCCCGCCCCCCGCCGCAGCGCCAGCACCAGAAGCAGCAGCCGCAGCTCCAGGGTCACCGGCATCGTCCTGGGGGGACACAGAGGGACATAGGGGGACATAATGGGGACGTGGGGACATGGGGGGACATGGGGTGGGAAACACCGGGAGGGACAACTGGGAGAACCAGGGGGCACCCACGGGGGAGATGGGGACACACTGGGGATATTGTGGACACTTGGGGAGAAGTGGGGACATAGGGGTACACCCGGGGGGGACAGGGGCATCCGTGGGGACACAGGGACACTCATGAGGGGACATGGGGACACTAGAGGGACACCCAGAGGGACACAGGGGACACAGGTGGTGGGGACACTGTGGGGAAACAAGGGGATATGAGGACACTGGGGTGAAACCTAGGGACATAAGGGGACACCTGGGGAGGACCCACAGGGGACAAAGGGACGCCACAGGGATACCCAGGGGACACCCATGGGGGGACATGACAGGGGGACATGGGGCGTGGGGACACTGGAGGACACCTGGGGAACACCCACTGGGACACCACAGGGGAATGAGGACAAGTGTGAGGGCACTGGGGGGAAACAGGGGGACACATAGTGGGGACAGGGACATCCGTGGGACAGCCACAGGGGCACCTAGAGGACACCCGGGGACACCCACAGTGGGGGGGCCATGGACATCGTGGGGTGACTCGGGAAACACCCAGGGCACACAGGGACACGGCGGGGGGATGCAGGGGACACTCCTGGGGACACCTAGACATCAGTAAGGGACACAGGAACAGCTGTGGGGACACCCAAGGGACACAGGGACCCCCCCGGGGACATTCACAGGGACACATGGACACCAGAAGGGGACACCCAGGGGACACAGGGACACCTGGGGGACCATTACAAGGGGACACGGACACCGTGGGGGGGACACCCCTAGGGACACCGAGGGGGACACAGGGACACCTGTGGGGGGACATCCACCTAGAGACATCCAGGGACACCCACAGGGACACAGAAACACACAGACACCTCAACCCACAGCACCTCCCAGTAACCCCAGTTACCGCCAGTAACCCCCCCAGTGACCCCCAATAACACCAAGTAAACCCCAGTGACCCCTTAGTGACCTCCTAGTAACACCCAGTAACCCCCCAGCAAGCTCAGTCACATCAGTGACAACAGTAACACCAGTAACCCCCCAGTCACAACAGCACCTCCAGCCATTGCCAGCAGTGATCCCAGTCACACCAGTGACACCAGTAACACCAACAACCCCCAGTCACAACAGCATCTCCAGCCATTGCCAGCAGTCACACCAGTGACACCAGTAACAGCAGTAGCTCAAGTAACTAGTAATCCCAGTAACACACCCCAGTAACCACAGCAATCTGTTACACATTCCAGTAATAACAGTAACACCTCCCAGTAACTCCAGTAACACCTCCAGTAAGACCAGTAATACATCCCAGTAACCCCAGTAACACCTGTGCTTCTGAGCATCAGTAGCAATCCCAATAACACATCCCAGTAACATCACTAACACCAGCAGCCTCTCCCAGTAACACCAGTTATACATTCCAGTAACATCAGTAACTGCTTCCAGTAATACCAGTTGCCCCAGCAAGACCAGTTACCCCATTCACTCCCACTACCCCCAGTCCCCTCACAATCCCTCCAGTCCTCCACAATCCCCCACTGTGTCCACCAGTGTCCCCAGTCCCCCCGCTGTGTCCACCAGTGCCCCCCAGTCTCCACCAGTGCCCCCCATTCCCCCCGGTGCCCCCAGTCCCTGCAGTCCTCCACAATCCCCCGCTGTGTCCACCAGGCCCCCAGTCCTCCCCAGTGCACCCCAATCCCCTTCAGTAACTCCCACTGTCCCTCAGTGCCCCCCAAAGCTCCCAGAGACCCCAGTCCCCCAGTTCCCCCAGTCCCCTCCATGCCACCCCAGTCTTCCCCAGTGCCCTTCAGTGCCACCCAGTCCCTCCCAGTTCTCCCAGTCCTCCCAATCTCCCCCCAGTGCCCCCCAGATCCCCATTCCTCCTCAGGGCTCCCCAGTGCCCCCCAGTTCCCTTAGTCCCTCCCAGTGTTTCCCAGTGTTTCCCAATGCCCCCAGTCGCTCCCAGTCCCTGCCAGCGACCCCCTATGTCCCCTCAGTTTCCCCAATACCTCCAGTTTCTCCCCGTTCCTCCCAGTTCTCCCCAGTCCCTGCCATTTCCCCCAGTGCCCCCCAGTCGCTCCCAGTTCCCCCAGTCTCTCCCTTTCCCTCCCAGTCCCCCCCAGTCGCTGCCAGTCCCTCCCCTGTGCCTCCAGTGCCCCTCACTGCCCCTAATCCCCCCAGTCTCCCCAGTCTCCCCGAGTTCCCCCAGTTGCCCCTCGTCCCTCCAAGTCCCTCGCAGTCCCTTCCAGATCCCCCCAGTCTCTCCCAGTCCCCCCGGTCTCTCCCAGTGCCCCCAGTACCTCCGGCTGGTCCCGCTGGGTTCTCGCTCTGGGCCGGGCGGGGTCGCGGGGGGGGGGGGGGGGGCGGGGCCAGGGGCGGGGCCACACCTGCCCCACCCCTCCCAGGGGAGCCGCCCCCGCCCGTGTTTGGGACATCTCCATGGAAACCAAACAGTTGCTGATGGGGGCTTGTCCTCCCAGTGCTCCCAGTAACCCCTGTAACGTGTCTCAGGCTGACCCACAGCTCCCAGGAACCCCAGTATAGTCAGTCCCAGTGCTCCCAGTAATACCAGCGACACCAATAACACAGCACAGCCCAACCCAGTGCTCCCAGTATTGCAGGACAGCCCATCCCAGTTCTCCCAATAACACCAGTAAAAAAGCCCAGTCAATCCCAGTGCTCCCAATAGCAGCAGTAACGCCAGTGACACCTGCCTCACAGCCCCCAGTGCTCCCAGTAACTTGGCACAGGCTGACCCACGTCCCCCAGTAACACCAGTATGGCCCATTCCAATGACACCAGTGATGCGGCACAGCCCATCCCCGTGCTCCCAGTAACCCCAGTATAGTCTGTCCCAGTGGTCCCAGAAACATGAGTAACCCCAGCATGGGCTGTCCTAGTGCTCCCAGTAACACAGCACAACCTGTCCCAGTGCTCCCAGTAACACCAGTAACCCCAGTGCCACCTGCCCCACAGCTCCCCATGCTCCCAGTCAACCCAGTATAGTCTGTCCCAGTGCTCCCAGTGGCACAAGCAATGTGGCACAGCCCATCCCAGCCCTCCCAGTAACACCAGTATGGCCCATCCCAGTGACACCAGTAACCTCAGTGACACCAGTAACACTGGACAGCCATCTCAGTGCTCCCAGCAACCCCAGTATAGTCTGTCCCAGTGCTCTCAGAAACACCAGTAATCCCAGTATGGCCAGGCCTAGTCCTCCCAGTAATGCCAGTAAAGTTTGTCTCAGTGCTCCCAGTAACTCGGGTAACGTAGCACAGCCCACCCCAGTGCTCCCAGTGACCCCAGTATAGTCTGTCCCAGTGCTCCCAGTAACACCAATAATGCAGCACAGCCTGACCCATGGCCCCCAGTAATAACACCAGTGACATGGGACAGCCCACCCCAGTGCTCCCAGTAACCCCAGTATAGTCTGTCCCAATGCTCCCAGAAACAGCACTAACCCCTGTACAGCCTGGCCAAGTGCTCCCAATAACCCCAGTGCCACCTGCCCTACGGCTTCCAGTGCTCCCAGTCATCCCAGTGCTCCCAGTGACACCAGTAACGTGGCACAGCTCATGCCAGTCCTCCCAGTAACACCAGTATGGCCCATCCCAGTGCTCCCAGTAACACAGCACAGGTTCCCCCAGCGCTCCCAGTGCACCGGCACGGCCCCTCCCAGTGCTCCCAGTGCCCCCAGTCCGGGCGTGGCCGTGACTCACCGCCCCGGCAGCAACAACAACAGCGGGGAGGGTGCGGGGGGGCCCCTGGGACCCCCCGAAAGCCGAGGGGAGGAGGGGGCAGGGCAGCGTTGGGGGAGCCCCTCGCGGCCCCCCCGTGTCCTCCCCCACGTCCCCTCCTATGTCCTTCCCGTGTCCCCCTGTGTCTCCCCCCTTCCCTCTCCCCGTGTCCCTCCCGTTTCCCCCCGTGTCCGCCCCGTTTTCCTCTCCCTGTGTCCCTCTCGTGTCTCCTCTTTCCCCCCCGTGACCCCCCTGTGTCCCCCCCCCGTGTCCTCCCCGTGTTCCCCCCTCCCCCCCACCCCGTGACCCCCCGCCCCCGCCAAGGAATTTTCTCCATCAACACGATGAGCTCATGGGGGGGGAAGGGCGGGGGGGCCCAGCTGGCGATGGGGGAGGGAGGGGGAGGGGCCCCATTGTGGGGGGAGGAACGGGGGTCCCGGCTCTGCCCTCCTCTAGCCGCGTTTATTGATTGATCCATCGATTTATTGATTTGGTGATTTATTGACTGATTTCACACTTGGTCACTGTCACAGGCCTGGCCCCGCAGTCCCCTGCCCCACCCCGGGGTCCCCATATCTGTGTCACCAGTGTCCCCATCCCTGTCCCTGCTGTTCCCATCCCAGCCCCAGGTATCCTCATGTCACCTCTTGGTGTCCCCATCCCTGTCCCCAGTGTCCCCAACCCATCTCTGTGTCCCCAGCCAGCCCCTGGTGTCCCCAGTGTCCCCATCCCACCTCAATGTCACCATCCCTGTCCCTGGTGGCCCCATCTCTGTCCCGTGTCCCCATCCCTAATCCCACTGTCCCTATGCCACCTCAGTGTCCCAAACCTATCTGCAGTATCTCCCTCCCTGTCCCCCATGTCCCCATCCTTGTCCCTGATGTCCCCATCCCCAGTGTCACCACCCCCAGTGTCCTCAGCCCAGCTCCTGGTGTCCCCATCCCTAATCCGTGTCCCTGTTTCACCTCAGTGTCCCCCACCCTTACTGTCCCCAGTGTCCCCCTCCCCATCCCCAGTGTCCTCAGTGTCCCCCCCCCCCTCCCAGGTGTCCTCGCTGTCCCCTGCTGTCTCCCAGGGGGGTGTCGCCAGCTCCCCAGGGCTGCCCAGCTCCCGCAGCCGCCCCCCCTCCAGCAGGGCCACCCTCGGTGCCTGCCGGGCCAGGGCCACCTGCCCTGTCACCAGCAGCACCGCTGGCCCCTCCCCGGCCCCGAGGCCACCAGGACCCAGCAGCTCCTGCTCCACCTGTGGGGACATGGAGGGGTCAGGGGGGACACGGGGGACACGGTGGGAGCCCAGGGGCATTGGGGGGACCCTGGGGTGTGGGGAGACATGGTGGTGTCAGGGGACCCCTGGGTGGGGGGACAGGGGGGACACAAGTGGGGATCTAGGGAGTGGGGACACAGGGATTGGGGTCATGGGGACATGGGGGTCACAGGGTGCAGAGACCCAGGGAATGTGGGGACATTGGGACACAGGAGACCTGGGGACATGGAAGGGAAAAGGGGGTACATGGAGATCCAGGGGACACGGGGACCAGGGACCCAGGGATGTGGGGACCCAGAGGTTATGGAAACACAGGGAGTAGGGACACAGGGGATGTAGGGACACAGGGACCGAGGAGACATGGGGGATGTGAGGACCCGGGGGATGAGGAGACATGGTATCCAAGGGACATGGGGACCCATAGGATGCTGGGATTTGGGACCCAGGGGACATGGGGGACTTGGGGGTAGGGTCCCAGGGGATGTGGTGACCCGGGGGATCCCAGAGGACGTGAGAGGCAGTGACCAAGGGGACACGGGGACTGGGGACCTGGAGGACACGGGGACCCAGGGACATGGGGGATGGGGACCCAAGGGACATGGGGACCCAGGGGACCCAAAGGATGGGGCCATGGGGCCAGGGGACGCAGGGACCAGGGCCAGTGCTGTGACCCACCTGGCACCGGGTCACGGGGTCGAGCGCCCGCGTGGGCTCGTCCAGCACCAGCAGCCGGGGGGTCCTGAGAAGGGCCCGGGCCAGCGCCACCCCCTGTGCCTGCCCCCCCGAGAGCTGCATCCCCCGCGGGCCCACCTCTGGGGACAGAGAGGACACCATGGGGACACCATAGAGACACACTGGGGACACACTGGGGGCACACTGGGGAGCTGCACCCACTGTGCACCCACCTCTGGGGACAGTAAGGGGACAGGGAGGGGACAGCGAGGAGACACCATGGGGGCACCGTGGGGACACTGTGGGGATGGTAAGTGGACACTATGGGTATGATGAGGGGATGTTATGAGGACACAGTGGGGACACCACAGGGATACATTAGGGACACTATGGGGACATGCTGGGTAGATGCTGGGGACACACTGTGGGGATCACCCCTCCCCCCTTACTTCTGGGGACAGAGGAGAAACTGTGGGGACACCATGGCAACACCATAAGGACACCATGGGGAGATACTGGAGACGTGTTGGGGAGCTGCACTCCCTGCATTCCCAGTTCTGGGAAGACAGGGGGGACAGTGAGGGGACAGCAAGGAGGCAGAGAGGGGACACCACAGGGACACTGTGGGGATACTATGGGGACACTATAGGGACACTCTGGGGATGGTGAGGGGACACCATGGGGACAGTAAGGGAACAGGGAGGGGACAGAGTGGGACATGGTGGGGAGGCTGTGGGGACATTACAGGGACACCTTGGGGATGGTGGGAGGACATTATGGGGACACACTAGGGATACCTTCGGGACACACTGGGAACACCACAGGGACATGGCAGGGACACCAGGGGAACACGTTGTCTTACCTGTGTCGTAGCCATGTGGCAGCCGTGTGGCCCAGGTGTGCACCCCCACCCGCTGTGCCGCCGCTGTCACCTGTGTCACCTGCATCCCCTCCCTGTGTCCCCAACCCAGCGTGATGTTGGCACTGAGGGAGCGGGACAGGAGGGATGGAGACTGCGGGACACCGGCCACCTGCAGGGACAGGGGACATAAGGGGACACAGGGACATGGAGGTATATGGGGGGACATGATGGTATATGGGGGGACATGGGGACATGGAGAACATTGGGACAGGGGGACACAGTGGCAGGAACAAGGAGGGAACACCTGGGGACACGGGGCGCTGGGAGGGCCATGGTGGGGCTGGCTGGTGACATGCGGGTGGCCATGGGGATCTGTTGGGGACACAGTGGTGACCCCGGGGTGGCAGCAGAGGACACCAGGCAACCCAGGCGTGGCAGTGGGGACCCATGAGGGGTATAGGGTGACATGGTGATGACCATGGTGGACCACTGGTGACACAGGGGTGGCACTGGGGAGTCACTGGTGAGCCTGGGGTGGCAGTGGGGACTTGTTGGGAACCCATTGTAGAACTGGGGGTGGCCACAGGGACCCACTGGTGACCCATTGATGACCCGGGGTGGCCCAGGGGACATGTGGGTGACCCAGAGGTGGCAGTGGGAACCTGCTGGGGACCCAGGGGTGACCCGGGCATAGCACTGTGGATCTGGGGTGACTCAGGGGTGGCCTGGGGTGTCACTGCAAGGCAGGACCTGCACAGGGTGGGTCAGAGGGTGTTTGGTGACAGGGGCTGGCAGTGGGGACCCGGGGTGATTCAGAGGTGGCAGTGGGGCTGTGCAGGTGGCCATAGTGAGCCGGGGTGACCCGGGGGTGTCACCTGTCGCCGCAGGGCGGGGTCCGCGCGGGGGCTCAGGGGGGTCCCGTCCAGCAGCACCGCCCCGCCCGCCAGGGGGCGCAGTCCCAGCGCCGCCGCCGCCAGGGAGCTCTTCCCGCCGCCAGGGGGCGCCAGCACGGCCAGGAGCTCCCCTGGAGCCAGAGACAGAGACACCCCCTGGCGGCGGGAGAGGGGATGGGATCGCACCGGGAATAGGAACAGCGGGAATGGGAACAGCGGGAGAGGGGATTGGGGATCGCACCGGGAATGGGAACAGCGGGAATGGGAACAGCGGGAGAGGGGATTGGGGATCGCACCGGGAATAGGAACAGCGGGAATGGGAACAGCGGGAGAGGGGATTGGGGATCGCACCAGGAATGGGA
>NW_016690587.1:61461-96870 GCF_001604755.1 Lepidothrix coronata
TAGGAACAGCGGGAGAGGGGATGGGATCGCACCGGGAATGGGAACAGCGGGAATGGGAACAGCGGGAGAGGGGATTGGGGATCGCACCGGGAATAGGAACAGCGGGAATGGGAACAGCGGGAGAGGGGATTGGGGATCGCACCGGGAATGGGAACAGCGGGAATGGGAACAGCGGGAGAGGGGATTGGGGATCGCACCGGGAATGGGATCATAGCAGGAAAAGGGATGGCAATGGGAATGAGGATTGCAATGGGAATGCGATCACACTGGGAATAGGGATTGCACCAGGAGAGGGGATCACACTTGGAATGGGGATAGCACCGGGGATCACACCAGCACTTCCATGTGAACCCTGTCCCCACCCTGTAGCCATTTCCCCCCGTGTCACCCCATATCCCCACCGTGTCCCCCCTATCCTCACCGTGTCCCCATGTCCCCCCACAACTTCCAATCTCCTCCATGTCCCCCCACATCCCCACACAGCCCCCATGTCCCTATCTCCCATCTGTGTCCCCCCATATCTTCCCCTGTCCCCCCATGTACCTCATCTCCCCCACCTCCTCTCTATGTCCCATGGACCTCATTTCCTCAATATCTCTGTGTCCCCTCCTGTCCCTCCATGTCCCCCACGCCCCCCTGTCACCTTGAGGACGGGCTCGGACCGCCCAGGGTAGGTCACGTAGACATCCTTGAGACACAGGCCTGGAGTCCTGGAAGCCTCATGGCCCCGGGGGGTGACAGGTGACAGTGTCCCCACAGGTGCCACCCACTTGGCCTTGTCCAGCAGCTCCAGGAGCGTCTCGGAGGAGCCGACAGCCTTAGCCAGGTCTGGGAGGTACAACAGCAGGGCCTGGGGACACAGGGACACTGGGGGACTTGTGGACATGGGGAAATGGGCATGGGGACAGGGAGGGACACAGCCAGGAAGGCATAGGGACGTGGCAGGGATTGGGGAAATGGAGGGGACATGGCAGGGTGGACGTTGGGTACTTGGGGAGGACATGGCTGGGACAGGCATTGGGACATGGCAGGTGCACACTGAGACACAGTGAGGGGACATGGGGAGGATCTGAGGACATGGAGGAGACACAATAGGGTTGGGGTGGGGACAGAGGGGACAGGGACATGACCAAGAGAACATGGGGACATGGGGACACAGCTGGGAAGATGTGGGGACACGGGGACATGGTGGGAGGACATGGGAGGACACAGTGACATGGGGAATGGGGCTGGTGACAGGACAGGGACACGCTGGGGACATACCAGGGACACACTGGGGATAGGTTGGGGACAGGTTGGGGACAGAATGGGGATACATTGGAGACAATCAGGGAAAACATTGGGGATAGGTTGGGGACACAGGAGGGAAAGGTTGGGGACACATTGGGAATAGACTGGGGACACATTGCGAATAGGCTGGGGACACAGTGGGGACATGCTCCTCACATCCACAGCCCGGGTGAAGTTCAGGTGGCACATGAGGATGGTGACAAGCTCCCCAGGGGTGATGGTCCCCGCAGCCACCAAGCGTCCCCCCACAAGGAGCAGCCCCAGCTTCATGACCAGCGTCGGGAACTGGGGACATGGGGACACAGGGTCACATGGGGTCACCCCAGCCCTATGTCACTGTGTCCCCCAGTCCCATGCCACCATGTCCCTGTGTCCCCATGTCCCCTGTCTCCATACCCTCTATCCCCATAACCCCATGTCCTCATGTCCCCCAGCCCCCTGCCACTTCAATCCCCTGTCCCCTGTCCCCATGTCCCTCAGCCCCCTGCCACCACGTCCACCAGCCCTGTGCCACCTTTCCCTGTGTTCCCTGTCCCCATGTCCCAATCCCCATGCCACTGCATCCAATGTCCCCTAGCTCCCTGCTGCCACGTCCCCATGTCCCCTATTACAATGCCACCCTGTCCCCATGTCCCCCAGCCCTGTGCCACCCATCTGCATGTCCCCTATCTCTGGATCACCATGTCCGCAAGTCCTCTGGCCCTTTGCCAATACACCCAACATCCCCATCCCCATGTCCCCATGCCCCATGTACCTGGGCCCCCCGCCACCCTGTCCTCGCCCCTATCCACCCTCACCCCCATTTCCCCCATTCCTGTGTTACCCATCCCCATGTCCTCATCCTCCTGCCACCATGTCCTCCATTTCCATACTACTGTTCCTCATTCCCCTGTGCCCCCCATCCCTGTGTCCCCCCGGTGTCCCCATACCCCGCTGGCCCACCGCCCGGCCCCGTAGGCCAGGGCCTCCCCACACTCCAGCTGGTGGCTGTGGCTGAGGCGCTGCTGGACACGTGCGGTCATTCCGGCCTCGTGTCCGAAGGCCCGGACGGTCCTCAGGGCCCTCAGTGACTCCACGGCCACCGCGGTGGCATCAGCCAGCGCCGCCCGCGCCCGCCGCGCCAGGTCCTGGGGACACACAGGACAGGGGGTCACCACAGGGTTGGAGGGCACAGAGGGTGGACAAGGTGGGGACAGGGAGGGGACAGAGGAGTCACCACAGAGTCATGGCGGGTTACAGAAAGCACATGGGGGTTACACCGGAGTCACTGCAGGGTCACTGCATGGGATCATGGGGGGACACAGAGGGGACAGGGGGTCACCCTGGAGACAGGGAGGTCACCTCAAGGTCACCATGCAGATGGGGAGACAGGGAGGGCACAGGGGACAGAAGAAGGTGACAGTGGGCTTTGGGAGGTGACAGGCACCAGGAGGGGACAGGAGGGACTTGGACATGACCCAGGGAGATGACAAGGGGCCTTGGGAGGTGCTATGGGGTACAGGGAGGTGACCAGGAGTGCAGAGAGGGGACAAGGGGCCCAGGGAGGTGACATGGGCTGCAGGAAGGTGACAAGGGGCCCAGAAGAGTGACCGGGGTGCAGGGACAAAGGTACAGGTTACAAAGGGAGGTGACAAGAGGCCCAGGGAAGTAATGAGGAGTCTGGAGAGATGACGAGGGGCCCGGGGAGAGGACAGGGGGTGCAGGGAGGTGACACTGGGGACACAGATGTGACAAGGGGCCAAGGGAGCTGACAAGGGACTCGAAGTCCCTGTGTCCCTCTCACTACCTGCTGGATGCCTGCGATGGCACGTGGCAGCAGCAGAAGGAGGGGCAGCACCAGGAGTGTGACCAGGGCCAGCAGCGGGGCCAGCGAGGCCATCACGGCGAGCAGGGCCCCGGCCCGGGCCAGCGCCCACAGCGCCGGGACCACCGCATCGGCCAGCGCCGCGTGCGCTGCCTCTGCGTCCCCCGTCACCCGCGCGGCCACCGCACCCGGCGTGTCCCCCAGGCTGCCCCCCGGGCCGGGCACGTTCCCCCGCAGCACCGCGGCCACCGCGCCGCACTGGAGACGTGCCCGCACCCGCGTCAGCGCCACAGCCGCCGTGCAGTCACAGACCAGCTCGGTGAGGGCACTGCGGGGACAGCGGGGTCAGGGGGCACCGCGGGGCATTGCCACCTCGGGGTGTCCCCCTGGCCCTGCAGTCACCCACCTGCCGAGCCCCAGCACCACCAAGGGCCACATGGCCGCCGACGTGTCCTCCTGTGTCACCTGGTCAGTGATGTGGCCCGTGAAGTATGGGCCTGCCACCTCGCCTGTGGGGACACCCCGACAGTGGGTGGGGAGCCCCTGCCTTGGGGGCTGAGCCCCAAGAAGTGGGTACTGACCACTCTCAAAATTGGGGGTTGAGCTTTGAAATTGGGTCCTGACCCCCTCCATTGCGGGCTAAGACCCCAAACTTGGGGGTTGAACTTCCAAAATTGGGTCCAGAGAACCCAAAGTTGGGTGTTGACCCCTGAAAATTGGGTGCTGACCCTCCAAATTGGGTCCTGACTCCCTAAACTTGGGTGTGGGGCCCTGCAAAATTGGGGGTTGAGCCCCAAAATTGAGTGCTGATCCCCTCGATATTGGGTCCTGGCTCCTAAAATTGGTTGATTGGCCCACCAGATTTGCACCTGACCCCACACAACTGAACCCAAAATTGGGTCCTGACCCCCCAAAATTATGTGCTGATCTCCCACATTGGGTAATGGCCCCCAAACTGGGTCCTGCACACCTAAAATTGG
Source organism: Lepidothrix coronata (assembly GCF_001604755.1). NCBI lineage: Eukaryota > Metazoa > Chordata > Aves > Passeriformes > Pipridae > Lepidothrix > Lepidothrix coronata. The sequence continues at coordinate 65,536 of NW_016690587.1, forward strand.
GTGTGTTTCCCTGAAAATTGAATGTTGAGCCCTGAAATTGGGTCCCAATGCCCCTAAATTGAGTGGTGACTCCCTAGTGGACCTGCACCACAAAATGGCCTGTGGACCCCTGAAAAGTGGGTGTTGAACCACTAAATTGGGTCTGACTCTTTAAAGTTGGGTGTCACCTCCCAAACTGGGTCTTGACCCTTGAAAATTTGGTCCCGACCTGCCAAAATTGTCTCCAAAATGGGTCCTGACCAGCCAAAAATGTGTTCCGACTACCCAGATTGGTTTCTGGTCTCCCAAAATTGGATCCTGCCTCCCAAAATTGGGTCCCGACCCCTCAAATCAGGCCCTGTCACCCCCCAGAGGGGTCCTGCCCCCCCCCATATTGGGTCCTGACCCACCAAATTGAGTCTCGACCCCGGAATTGGGTTCTGACCCCTCAAACTGGGTTCTGCTCCCCCAGATCGGGTCCTGCCCCCCCCAGTCGGCTCCTTCCTTCCCCCAGTCAGGCCCTGGCCCCCCAAATTGGGTCTTTTCCCCCCCAGTGGTGTCCTGCCCACCACCCAGTGAGGTCCTGCCACTCCCCCAGTCGGGCCCTGCCCCCCCAAATTGGGCCCTGACCCCCAAATCAGGTCCTACCCCCCCGAATCGGGGTCCCCCCGTACCGAGGGCCGAGGCCACCATCAGCACCCCCACCAGCGCCCACTGCCTGCACTCGGGGCGCAGCAGGGCCAGGAGCCGGCGGATGGCGGGGGACAACATCGGGGGGGCGGGGGGCGCGGAGGGGTCCTAGTCTGGTCCCAGTGGGTCCTGGTTCTGCTTTCAGTGGGTCCCGGTGAGTCCCGGTGAGTCCCAGTAGGTCCCCGTGGGTCCTGGTTCTGGTCCCGGTGGCCCCCGGTTCTGGTCCCTGTGTCTCCCAGTGGGTCCCGGTTCTGCTCCCGGTGGGTCCCAGAGGGTCCCTGTGGGTCCCCGTTCTGCTCCCGGCAGGTCCCGGTCGTGGTTCCGGCGTATCCCGACGTGTCTGGATGTATCCCGGTGTCCCAGTCCGCCCCAGCCCTTCTCAGCCCTTCCCAGTCCCCCCAGTGCCCCCGGTCCTTTCCCGGCAGCCGCCGCCGTTTCCCGGAAAGCCGAAGGCGCGCGGGGCGGGGGCGGGGTCAGCGGAGACTCCGCCCTGGGAATCCCCGGGAACCCCAGCTTGGCCCCGCCCACAGCTCGCGATGGCGGTGCTGACTGGTTAATGGTCCCATTACGTCATCGGTTACCGGGCAGAGGGAGCCGGAGAAGGTTGTGAAGAGGAGGGGGAGGGGGCAAAAAGAGGGCGGGCTCTGGGCGGGGCCCAGGCGGAACGGGGCGGGGGAGGGGCGGGAGAGGGCGTGTTCTCGGAAGAAATTTTAGTGGAAAGTTCTGCGGGGCTGAACTGGAAGCACTGGTGTGGATTGGTGAGCTGAGCGGTCTGTACTGGGAGCACTGGTGAGCTGAGGGGGCCATACTGGGAGCACTGGTGTGGACTGGTCAGCTGAGGGGGCCGTACTGGGAGCGCTGGTGTGGACTGGGGAGTGCCCAAGTCTGTAGTGGGAGCACTGGTGTGGACTGATGAGCACCCCAGTCTGAACTGGGAGCACTGGTGTTGACTGATGAGCACCCCAGTCTGAACTGGGAGCACTGGTGTTGACTGAGGAGCACCCCAGTCTGAACTGGGAGCACTGGTGTTGACTGAGGAGCACCCCAGTCTGAACTGGGAGCACTGGTGTTGACTGGGGAGTGCCCCAGTCTGTACTGGGAGTGCTGGTATGGACTGGGGAGCTCAGGGAACCGGACTGGAAGCACTGGTGTGGGCTGGGGAGCACCCCAGTCTGTACTGGGAGAGCTGATGTGGACTGGGGAGCACCCCAATCTGTACTGGGAGCACTAGTGTGGACTGGGGAGCACCCTAGTCTGTACTGGGAGCACCCCAGTCTGTACTGGGAGCACTGGTGTGGATTGGGGAGCACCCAGTCTGTACTGGGAGCACTGCTGGTGACTAAGGAGTGCCCCAATCTGTACTGGGAGCGCTGATGGGAACTGGGGAGTGCCCCAGTCTGTACTGGAAGCACTGGTGTAGACTAGGGAGCTCAGGGGGCCATATGGTGAGCAATGATGGGGGCTGGGGAGCACCCCAGTCTATACTGGGAGCACTGGTGTGGACTGGGGAGCTGAGGGGGCTGGACTGGAGCACTAGTGTGGGCTGGGGAGCACCCCAGTCTGGACTGGGAGTACTGATGGGGACTAGGGAGTATCTCAGGCTGTACTGGAAGCACCACTGTGGACTGGTGGACTCCGAGAACTGGACTGGGAGTACTGGTGTGGACTGGGGAGCTGGCACAGCTGTACTGGGAGCACTGATGTGGACTGGGGAGCTGAGGGGGCCATATGCAGAGAACTGATGTGGACTGGGGACCTCAGGGGGCTGGACTGGGAGCACTAGTGTGGACTGGTGAGCCCCCAAATCCTAAGTGGTGTTAACTGGTGAGTTCACAGGCTGCTGAAGCCCAGCGCAGGAGCTGCACTGGAAGCCGTACTGGGAGCACTGGTCCGTGCCGGTTCCACCATGGCACTGCCGCCTGCCGCGCTGCTCCCCGGGGTGCTGCTGGTGGCTGACGCGCTGGCACTGGTGTTACTGGGGCCGCTGGTGCCGGCCCTGGCGCCCATGGGGGTGGCGGGCGTCTGGCTCGAGGCCGCCCTGCGCCTGCCCTTCCTGGCCATGGCCCCCCGGCTCCTGACCCCGCACCGGCCCCCTGGAGCCACCGCGGCTGCCGTCACCACCGCCGCCACCCCCGCGGTCTTCGGAACCCTCCGGAGCCTCCTGGGGCCGCCTGGGGCCGGGCCGGGACTCTTGGCGGCCGCGGTGCCTGCCTGGCTCGGGGTCACCCATGCGACCACTGCACTGGCCCTGCTGGCCTGGGCCACACCCCTGATGCCTGGCAGCGTCCCCGAGGCCTCCCCCGGTGTCCCCAAGACCCCTGGCGGTGTCCCCAAGGCTCCTGCTGCCTTCCGGAGGGTCCTGGCGCTGGCCTGGTCTGAGTGGAAAGTCCTTGGAGCTGCCTTCCTTTGCCTCGTGCTGGCGGCCACTGGTGGGTGACGGTGCAGGGAAGGTGAGGGCACGCGGGGACGGCCACTGACCCCCCATTCACTGAGCCTTGCAGCCTCGAACTGGGGGCTGACTCCTTCCAGACTGGGCAGGGACCACCCCAAATTTGATGTTGAATGCCCAGATTTGGAGCTGACTCCCTAAATTGAGTGGTGACCACTCCAAACTTGGGTGTTGAACCTCCAAATTGGGAGCTGACCCCCCCAAACTGGGAGCTGATCCCCCAAATTGGGTGCTCACCACCCCAAAATTGGGAGCTGGCCCCCAAAAATTGGATCCTGGACCTCCAAACTTGGCTGTTCATTGCCCTAAATTGGTTGCTGAGCCCTATAACTGGGTGCTGACCATCCCAAAATTGTGTGCTGAGCCCCTACATTGGGAGCTGACCACCCAAAAATTGGGTGGTGACACCCCCATAATTGGGTGCTGACTACCCAAAAATTGGGTCCTGACCAAGCAAACTTGAATGTTAACCCCCACAAAGTTGGGTGTTGACCCTCAAACTTAGGGTCTGATGCCCAAAAATGGGTGTTGACCCCCAAGAAATTGGGTCCTGACCCCTAAAATTGGGTGCTGAACCCCCAAAATTAGATGTCGAACCCCCAAATCTGGTCTCAAATCCCTACACTGGGCGCTGACACCACAAAATTGAGTCCTGACCCCTTGAAATTGTCTCCCCCTGCCACCAAATCATGTCTTGTTCCCTCAATCGAGTCCTGCCCCCACAATCGGGTCTGCCCATGCCAGCGGTAGTGCCGCGGTGACACGGTCCTGATGACACCCAGGGGAGACGGCGGGGCCATACGTCACCGGGAAGGTGCTGGACGCCATCAGGAACAGGGATGGGCTCACCGCTGGAGCAGTTGGAATGGTGGTGGCCGCCGAAGCAGCCAGGTGGGTCATGGCATTCCCAGTGTCCATGCCTGTGTCCCCATGTCCCCAACGTCCCCAGTGTCACCGTGTCCCCCCAGTGTCCTGTTCTCTGGGTGCCGTGGGTGGCTCTTCCTGCTGGCAGCAGCGCGTCTCCGGCAGAGCTTGCGCCTCCAGCTCTTCTCCCACCTGGTGCACCAGGACCTGGATTTCTTCCAGGGAATGCCGGCAGGTAATGGGACCTGTCCCATCCCACCATCCCATGACTCCAGTCCCCATCCCACCATTCCATCCTTTTCCCATCATCCTGTTATCCTAGTTCCCATCCCATCCTACCCCACCCATCCATTATCCCATCCCACCATCCCATTCCCCTTATTCCCATTCTTACTATCCCATCCCTTTCTATCCTATCCCATTTTCCCAGTCTCATTCTACCATCCTTTCCGATCCCACTATCCTATCCCACTGCCCTGTCCTCATTCTCATTCCCATCCCGCCATCCCATCCCCACTGTCCCATCTCTGTCAGTCCATTCCCACCATTCCCGTTGCCACCATCCCCTTTCCCATCATCCTGTCCTCCCAGTCCCCATCCCATCCTGTCCCCCCCATTATCCCATCTCGCCATCCCGTTCCATATCCTGACCTTCATCCTATCATCCCATCCCACCATCTCCATTCCTGCCATCCCATCCCAACTGTCATATCCTGCCCTGCCATTCCCATCCCATGTCCGCCCCCCATGATCCCAACCTTCTTTCCTGCCCCGCAGCCGAGCTCTCGGCGCGGTTTTCCACGGAGGTGCCGCTGGTGTCCATGGCGGTGCCGAGAGGAATCAACCTGCTGCTCCGCAGCCTGGGAATGGCACTGGTGGTGGGGATGGCCATGATGTGGCTGGCACCGGGGCTGGCACTGCTGGCACTGCTGGAGCTGCCCCTTGGAATCACCACCCGCCGCATCCACAGCGCCCGGAAACAGGTTGGGAATATGGGAGGGGAGGGGTGGGAAGGAGACACAGAGGTGGGATAATGGAGTGGGAATGGTGAGGGTGGGATGGAGAGCAGGGGAATGGGATGGTGGGGATGGGAATGGTGGGATGGGATGGGATGGAAACTGGGTGTACGGGATGGGATGATATGATGGGAATGCTCGGGATGGGGCAGGATGGAGTGATGGAGGTGGGATGGAATGGGATGTGATGGGTTGGTGAAGATGGGATGGAGAGCAGGATCATGTGACAGGGGATGAGTTAGGATGGGATGGGATGGTGTGAATGCTGGAATGGGGACAGGATGGAATGGTGGGATGGGGACAGAGGAATGGGGTGGAATAGGATGAGATGGTGGGATGGGGTGTATATCAGGGGATGGGCCAGTGGGGATAGGGCGGGGAAGAGACTGCACAGAATTGGTGGATTTGGGAGTGGTGGGATGAGGCTATGAAGATGGGACAGAAGGGTGGGGTGGGATGGGATGAGATGGGATGGGGATGGTGGGTATGGGAATGCTGGGATAAGGACCAGGGTGATGGGATGATGGTATGGGATCAGGTGGGATGGAGACAGGATGGGACAGAGGGGACAGGACAGTGGGATGAGAAAAGAGATGAGATGGGAATGGTGGGAATGGAATGGAACGGAATGGGGGGATGGGATGGTGGAATGCGTACTGGGGAGGACTGGATGGTGGGATCGGGATGGTGTAGAAGAGACGGGATGGCACAGTTGGGATAGGAATGATGGGAACAAGATGGGATGGGGGTGGGATGGGATGGGATAAGATGGAACAGGATGGGATGGTTGGATGGGGACCAGAGAGATGGGAGTGGGGAAGGTGACCAGAGAATGGGATGTTGGGAATGTGAATGGGGGGGGTGGGATAGGAGAGTGAAAATGGGGATTGTGAGATGGGGACTGGGAGATAGGATGAGATGGCAGGATGGGAAGTGGGAAGAATAGCGTGATGGCATGGGAATGGTGGGGATGGGAGGGAGACCACAGGTGCGAGGTGGTGGGAATGGAATTGTGAGTTTGCGATGGGTGTGATGGGATGGGAATGCTGGGGACGGGATGTGGATGGTGGGCCAGGAGAGTAGTCTGGGAAAGCTGGGCACCCCCCGTGCCTCCGCAGGCACTGCAGCGATCCATGCTGGAAGCATCCGCCCGGACGGCCTCAGGGGTGCAGGAATCCGTCGCCGCCATTGAGACGATCCAGATCTTCTCAGCAGAGGAGGAGGAGGAGGAGCGGCACAGCCAGGACCTGGACAAGGAGCTGAGGCTGAAGGAGTGGATGGAGCTGGAGCTGGCAGGATTCACCCTCATCCATAGGGTCAGGGGGGCTGGGAATGGGAATGGCAACACCAGGAATGGGAACAATAGGATCAGGGATGAGGACACTGGGATGGGGGCACTGGGAGCAGGATGGGGACACCCAGGAAAGGGGACACCAGGAGCTGGGATGGGGACAGCAGGAATGGGAGTGGGAAGACTAGAATAGGGACACTGGGATCAGGGATGGGGAGACCAGGAATGGGAATGCCAACACCAGAAGCAGGATGGGGACTTCAGGACAAGGGATGCGAACACCAGGATCAGGAATGGGGACACCAGGAAAAGAAGTGGGGAGACTGGGACAGGGACAGGGATACCAAGAGCAGTTATGGAGACATTGGGAATGGGGACACCAGGACGAGGTTGGGGGCACCGGGACTGGGATGAGGACACCAGGGACAGGATGGGGACACCAGGAGCGGGAATGGGGACACCAGTATCCCTGTTCCCACCTACAGGTCCTCCGACTGGCCATCCGGGTCCTGGTGCTCTTCCGGAGCCACCAGCAGCTCCGTGATGGATCCATCACTCCTGGGGTCCTTGTCACCTTCCTGCTGTACCGGGACACGGTTGGGAGCCATATCCAGGTGGTCCCATGGAATTCATGTGTTCATCTATCCATCCCCGTTTCCATCCATCCCGGTACCACCCCCTCCCCTTCCCCAGGTGCTGCTCATCGGCTTCAATGAGTTCATGACCAAAATGGCTGCTGGGCAGAAAATCTGGGAATACCTGGATCAGGAACCCACGAGGGACATTGGGGGGACACTGGAGCCCTCCAAGCTACGGGGCGACATCACGTTCCAGAGGGTCTGCTTCACATATCCCGGGCATCCGGAGCGCCCTGTGCTGAAGGTGGGTCTGGGGGGAGTGGGGATTCCCAGGCGTGGGAATTCCGATGTCATTCTGCAGGATGTGTCCTTCGAGGCAGATCCAGGGGAGGTTGTGCATTCCCAGGGATGGGATGGCGTCATCCTCTCCATCCTGCAGGATATGTCCTTCGAGGTGTATCCTGGGGAGGTGGGGATTCCCAGGGATGGGAATTCCAGCATCACCTGTCTCCATCCTGCAGGACGTGTCCTTTGAGGTGCGTTCCGGGGAGGTGACGGCACTGGCAGGGCCCAACGGGAGCGGGAAGAGCACAGCCGTGGCACTGCTGGAGCGGCTGCGGGATCCGGGGAGCGGAAAGGTGCTGCTGGATGGGATCCCACTGCAGGAATATGAACACCAGTACCTACACCGGCAGGTGGGGAAAGCAGGGAGACTGGGAACACCAGGAATGGGATGGAGACAATGGGACAGGCATGGGGGCTGAAGTGGAATTGGGACCTGGGAGACAGGGGTGGGGACATTGAGAAAAGGGATGGGTATGCCAGGGACAGGATGGAGACACTGAGGTGGGATGGGGACAGTGGCAAATGGGATGGGGACACTGGGTACAAGGATGAGGATAGTAGGAACAAGGATGGGGACACCAGGCATAGGAATGGGGACAGTGGGAAATGGGATGGGAACATCAAGGATGGGGTTGGGGACAATGGGATTAGGGAGGGAGACCATGGGGACAGTGATGGGGACACCAAGATTGGGATCAGGCCACGGAACAGGGATGGGGACACCAGGAGCTGAGATGGCTCACAGGCTTGGGGCTGGGGCAGGTGGTGCTGGTGGAGCAGGATCCTCTCCTGTTTTCTGGAACGATCCGTGAGAACGTTGTGCTGGGGCTGGAGCGCTGTGAGGAGTCGGAGCTGCGGGAGGCGGCCACTGCTGCCGGAGCCATGGAGTTCATCCAGGGGCTGGAGCAAGGCTGGGACACTGGTGAGAACTGGGGGGGGCTCCCAGGGGAATCCTGGAACCAGGGGCTTCATCCCAGGGTTGGAGTGGGATTGGGACACCAGTGAGAGCTGGGAGCATGGGGGCACCCCTGAAATGGATCCTGCTGGTTTTGGGATACTCTGGCAGAAGTGGCTTAACATGGGGGCGATTGGCAGGGGGATGTGGGGGACCCCAGGGGCTGGATCCCACTGATCCCATGGGATCCCCCACAGAGGTGGGGGAGCTCGGGGGGCGGTTGGCGGTGGGGGAGCGGTGTCGCCTGGCCCTGGCCCGGGCCCTGCTCCGGCGTCCGACCGTCCTCATCCTCGACGAGGCGCTGGATGATGGAGACGAGGGGGCGGTGAGTGGGGTGGCATGAGGGGGATTGGGTGGGACTGAGGTGAGATGGGCAATGGAGAGATGGGATGGCTGAGATGGGACTGGGGGGAGGGGATGGTGGGAATATGAGGTAGTGGGATGGTGGTGGGAATGATGGGATGAAGACAAAGGAATTGGATGGGGTGGGATAGGTCAACAAGGTAGGGAGTGGGAAGGTGGGAAGAGGCTGGGGAAATGGGATGAGATGGTGGGATGGGAATGGTGAGGATGGGATAAAAACCGGGCGGGTGGGATGGTAGCAAGTTGAGATGAATGGATGAAGAGATGTGATGGGGCTGGATGGGATGGTGTGGGAATGGTGGAGTTGGGAATGTTGGGATGAGGACAGAGAGATGGAATGGGATGGAGGGGTTGGGGTGGTGGGAATGGGGTGGGATGGGACAGTGTGGATGGGGACAGTGGGGAGAGGACAGGAAAGTTGGAGTGGAGATCTGGGTGGGGAAGGGGTGGGGTGGGATGGGTTGGTTGGGGTGGGGTGGGATGGGATGGGATTGGGTGGGGCAGGGTTGGATGGGATGGGATCAGGGTTCTCTGGCCCCAGGCGCAGCGCTGGTTGCGCACTGGGCTCGCCCGGACCGTGGTGGTCGTCTCCCACCGGCTGCGGGTGCTGGAAGCGGCCGATCGCCTCGTGGTGCTGGAGCGCGGGGCCGTGGCAGAGGCAGGAACACCGACGGAGCTGCGGGAACGCCACGGGGCCTACAGCCGCCTGCTCCAGGGCGGAGGTGGGACCGGGCGGCCCGATGCCACGGGAGAGGGAGGCAGGGAATAAAGGGGAATTGGTGTCCCCATTCCTGGTGCGTGTGTCCCATCCCTGTCTCTAGTGTCCCCAGTCCCTGTGTCCTGTGGGTCCCTCATCCCCCCATCCCCTGGATCCCCACTCCGTGTGTTCTTTTGATTCTCCTCCCCATTCCACCAGGGATGGGAAGCGTAGGGGGGGGTACAGCGAGGGGCTTAATTTCCAGCTGGGCTTAAAACCACAACAGTGGGGACATGAGGGACACATGGTGGGCAGGGACACAGGGAACACAAGGACCAAAGTAAAACTTGTATGTTTAAGACAGTTTAATAATTGTAAATAAAGTAAAATGCAATAATAATGGTAAATGATAATAATAATGATAATAAAAAGAGAAAACAAAGTGATACACAGTGCAATTGCTCACCACTTGCAGACTGATGCCAGACTCCTTTACCCACACCCAGATAGGCCCCTTACAGATACCTGCCCCCAGTTTGTATCCTGAGCATAATATTCCATGGTGTGGAATATCCCCTTGCTCAGTTGAGGTCCCCTGACCCAGCTGTGCTCCCTCTCAATTTCTTTTGTGAATCTTGTCACTGGCACAGCAGGAGACAAGGAAAAAAGAGTCCTTGACTTGGGATAAACACGACTTAGGAAAAAACCCAAACCATTGGTGTGTTATCAGCACCATTCTCATTCCAAATCCAAAACATAGCACTGGTGGGATGTCAGAGAAGGGAGTGGAGGGGTGCAAGATAAGGGGGTGCAGGAGGGTGCCACTGTTGAGGAATGGGGAGTTCAGGGGGGTCCTGGTACTGAGTGTCTTAGGTTAAAGACAATGTGTGCTAGGAGGCGGGACCTCTGAGGGAATGGAAACCCCTCCCTCCCAGACTTCTTGTAAATTTGAAAATATGAGACCTACAAGCAAGGCGTAGAAACAAAATGACGGTTTACTAAAAAGAGGGAACAAAACAGAACAAAAGCAACACCCACACAATAACAGAAAAATGTCACCCACTTTTATTCTTCCCAGTTCTCACACAGTTTGTGCAGCACTGACTCCTCACAGCCGCCCTGCTTGGTGTGGCTACAACTGCACTGAAAGGGAACGTGCTACTCAGCTGGTTGAAAGCTTCTCTTACAGTGTTGTTCTTTGTTTAGTATATATTTATTTATATATATATATTTAGTAAAGAACCCCACATTTTTGCCTGAAAGCCTCTTAATTTTACAGCTATACTTTGGAGGGAGGGGGGTCTTCTTTCTATTCCAGGAAGGTTCCTGCCTTCTTTGACTGACATTTGTTTTTAAACCAAAACAAAATTTTGGTGCCCAAGTGAGGCATCGAGAGAAAAGTTGGAAAAAGAATAACAGTTCTTCGGTAATCCATTTCTGTATTGGATATAGAACCCCGTAGGCATCATGCTATTCAATTTTTTGTGTTTTTCTGATACCTATTCATGCAGAAGCATATGGGTTCATAGGCAGTTTTTTTGACCTGGGTCCTCAAACCAAGACAGCTGTGGCTATTGTTGATTTCCTACACTGGATTCATGACACTGTGAATTCAACGCTGTAGGTCTCGTGGAATGTATTTTCAAGGTTGTCTTCCTGCCCTCGCCTAACCTGTTACCTCTGGGGGTTAGTGATAATTGGCATCAAGCCTTGGGGAGAAATGCAGGGGAGCTTTTTTTCCCAATTCTTCACCCATTTCCTATTCAGGTCTGCTACAACAGCTTCGGGGAAGTTTAAATTATCTCTAGATGCCAGAGATACCTTTCTCTTTGTGCTTTGTCTGCAAGCTTGTGTCATTATGGCCTATCTTATTTACGAAGCTAGAGAAGGATCCTTCGAGAACATGTTCCACCCCAGGGGCAGAAAACTTTGAGTGGCACAGGTTGTGGGAGGACATGGGTAAGTTCTTGGAAAATTGTTCTGCTCCAGTGCCATGGAAGTTCACCCTTGAACAACTCCAGGATCCCACAAAAGTAATGAGATCTGTGAGGGAGAGATGCCGTGGTAGTTGCATGCGGGGCTTTGGCCACTGCCTACCAAAATCTGCTTGGTCTGGTGCAGCACCTCCAGGGGGAAAAGGAAGAGAGTAAAACACCTGGCCCCATGGTGACTCAGGATGTAGCTAAACTAGGAGAACAGTCCAGGCCAATAGAAGTTGCCCCTATCCAAAAAAAGGAAATATAAGACCAAATCATTTTGTCTGGTGGACGATGATGAGGAGGCAGCACCCTCACAGATAGCAGACCCAGAGCCAGAGAGCATCACTGAGTCCCTGTCCTTTGACAACCTCTGCAGTCTGCAGAAAGATGTTAACACCCGAGCGAGCCCATTTTGACCTGGTTGGTCCGAGTTTGGGACCTTATGGATGAAGGCTTGCAACGTGATGGCACCAAAGCGAGGTTTTTGGGATCTCTGGCCCAGGAGGTGGTCATTGAGCAGGTGTTTCTGAGGGAATCAAAATCCCTTTCTCTCTGGGCACAGCTTCTAACAAGTGTGAGAGAGAAGTTTGCTTACACGGACAGCCTGCAGGAGCATCATCATAAAGTGGCCTGTAAGACCATGGAGGAAGGGATCCTATGCCTGAGGGAAATGGCACTGTTAGAGGTACTTTTTGGAAGGGACAGGCAACCCAATAGCGACCCCAACCGGGTCAGGTGCACGTCACAGATGTGGTGGAGCCTTTCACGCCAGGGGCCATCCAGTCTCCTGGTGTCTACATATTCTGAGGGAAACTGAGAGACAGTGGGCTCTGTAACAAACTCAGAACGTACAGTGGCATGGTCCATACCCCACTACAGGCCCTTATTTCTACTGCAGGGACATTGGTTGAGAGTCTTGAGGCACTAAATGCAGAGGCAAAAGATGAACAGAAAAATCTCAGAGAAGAGATTACAGAGAACAGTTTCCATGTGGCAGCAGTGTGAACCAAAGCCTCCGAGGTCAGAGCCAGATGACCTCCAGCTAGAGAAAGGGGACAGACCCCATGAACTGAGCTGTGGTCCTTCCTACTTGACCATGGGGAAGACAAGAGATAGTGGGACAGGAAACCTACCTGTGCCCTGGCAGCCCGAGGACAAGAACTGAAGGAGAGAGAAAAAAGGAAGTCAGTGAGAGTAAGTGCGGTGCAGGTTTCCCATGGGCAAGGATCTGACCCGCCAGAAGGTACCTCCCATGTGTATTCACAGGGAAAGAGCTGTGATGGCCATAACCAAGACCAGTGTTAGAGGGGCCCTGCCTCTAGCCAGGTAGAGGCACGGGACAACTGTGTCTATTGGACTGTGTGGATCCGATGGCCTGGCACATCAGACCCACAAGAACACAAGGCCCAGGCTGACACTGGTGCTCAGTGTACATTAATGACATCAGGACAGGTGGGACCAGAGACTATTTCTATTTCTGGGGTGACAGGAGTGTCTCAAGACAATGCTGAAAGCTGAAGTGAGCTTGATCACGAGGGACTGGCAGAAACACCCCCTTGTAACTGGCCCAGATGCCTCATTATCCTAGGCATTGGCTACCTCTGGAATGGGTACTTCAAAGACTCAAAAGGACATTGATGGGCCTTTGGAATTGGTGCTGTGGAGATAGAAGAGATTAAGCGAATGAACAGCTTGCCTGGACTGTCACAAAATCCTTCTGCTGGGAGACTCTTGAAGGTAGACAAACAGCAGGTGCCAGTTGCCACCTCAACAGTGCATTGCTGCCAGTACTGAACCAGTCGACACTCGGTGATCCCCATCCACAAGAGGATCCCTGAACTGGAGAGCTGAGGAGTGGTCAGCAAGACCCACTCACTCTTCAACAGCCCCATTTAGCCTGTGGGTAAGTCTGGTGGAGAATGGAGACTGACTGGACTATTGTGACTTGAATGAAGTCACCCCACCGTTGGGTGCTGCTGTGCTGGACATGCTGGAGCTTCCATACAAACTGGAGTCCAAGGCAGCCGAGTGGTGTCACCATTGACATTGCAAACATGTTTTTCTCCATTCCTTTGGCAGCAGAGTGCTGGCCACAGTTTGCTTTCACCAGGAGGGGTGTACAGTACCCCCAGAACTGACTGCTCCAGGAGTGGAAACAAAGCCCCAGCATCAGCCATGGACTGATCCGGGCCGCACTAGAGAAGGGTGACGCTCCAGAACACCAGCAGTACCTCGATGACATCATCATACAGGGGAACATGGCAGCAGAAGTCTTTAGGAAAGGAGCCCCTGTGATGCCCTGGCGACCCCTGGGCCATCCTCACTGACATCCTGGACCCCACGGTTTGGAGCCCTGGGTGGGTTTGGGGGTACTATGGGGGCGTTGCCCCCCAGATCTCCCAATTGCCCCCCAGTGGGCCAGCGCACCAATTATTTGACCCCATAAAACCTCCCAGTTTCCCACACTAGACATCCCAGTTGTCCATCCAGACCTCCCAGTTGCCTTCCAGTGGGCCACTACACACCCCAGTTCACAGAATCACGAGATCACTGAGGTTGGAAAATCCATCCAAAACCATCGAGTCCAACCTTGTGATCAACATCCCCCTTGTCACCAAGTGCCACATCCAGTTCCTTGAACACCTCCAGGGATGGAGACTCCACCACCTCCCTGGGCAGCCCCTTCCAATGCCCGACAATGCTTTCCACGGCAGTTTCTCCTGACATCTAGCCTGACCCTCCCCTGGCACAGCTTGAGGTCATTCCCTCTCCTCCTGTCCCTTGTTCCCTGGGAGCAGAGCCTGACGCCCCCCCAGCTCCCCCCTCCTGTCAAGGAGTTGCAGAGCCAGGAGGTGCCCCCTGAGCCTCCTTTTCTCCAGGCTGAGCAGGCCCAGCTCCCTCAGCTGCTCCTGGTGCTCCAGCCCCTTCTCCAGCCCTGTTGCCAGCTCTGGACACGCTCCAGCCCCTCAGATTTCAGGTGCCCCTCACCTGTGTCAGGCACAGGGGTTCGGGCATTTCCCTGGGCCTGCGCCCACCCTGGGGCTGGTACAGGCCAAACAAGGAAGGAGGAGGGTGGGCAAATGTGCTGCGGGGGGTTTAATGAACCCTGGGCCCCTCCCCGGTGTTCAGAACCAGCTTGGAGAGGGGGAGGGGCAGCGTCATGACCCTTCCCTCTCCCCCCCCTCACCCTTTTCTCAGGGCTTCCCAGTAAAACCAGTGAAGACAATGGGAGGAGCCGTTATGGTGGGGGAGGGGCTTGAGAGCCTTTTATTGGGGTGAGAGGGGGGCTGGAAACCCCTTGGGGGGGGGAGGGGCCCAGAACCACTTTACCCCGTGAGGGAGGGGCAGTGCAGGTCAGGAGGGTGAGTCCCCCTCTTTGGGGGTTTCCCCACTCGGGGGACTCTCCTCTCCCTCTCCCTCCCCCTCCTCTGGCCCCTCCCGCTCCATCCGCTCCCGGTAATTCCTCCGGAAGAAGCCGCACTGTGGGGGAGGGGCAGGGTAAGAATGGAGGGGAGGGGCACGCCAAAAGTGGGGTTCACCCCTCCACCACTCACAGAGCCCCCCCTCCTCACCTTGGCGAGGCCTAGGACGATGAGGAGGAGGAGGAGCAGCCCCCCCACCCCTCCACCCACGTAGCCGGGGAGAGGGTTGACTTCCCACAGCAGTTCGACCTCCGTGACCCCCTAAAACGGGGAGGAGGGGTCAAGGTCAGGCGTGGGGGAGGGGCTGCCCCAATTTATGGGGCAGCCCCTTCCCCACAATTACCTGTAGACAGAAGAATTGGGGCGTGGCTTCCAAATAGACCCCTCCCCATCCCAGAGCCCCTCCCTCTATAGACCCAGAGCCCCTCCCCGCCATTACCTGAGCTCGGAGGAATTGAGGCGTGGCCAGAAAGGGCGGGACCAGAGTGAGCCAGAGGGCGGAGCAAAAGTGGGAGTGGGCAGGTCCCTGTGGTGGGGGAGGGGTTAGAGGGGGAGAGGCTTTGGGGTGGAGGAGGGGTGGGGGCAGGGGTACCTGGCTGTGGGGGAGGGGCCGCAGGGCAGCGCTGACGGTGACCCCCACAGGGACCCCCGGGGTCAGCTGGGTCGGGGGGCAGCGGAACAGCCTCAGGTGGGGGGTGGAGCAAGTCTGGGGGTAGGAGGGGTGGGACCCCAAAGTTAGGGCCCTGCCCCTGCCCCACCGTGAGGGGGGCCCTCTGCAGTGCCCCACAACTGTGGGGGCCCCAGAGCACCCCCACATTGGGATCTCCCTGCTTCAGAGCACCCCTGTATGGGGGTCCCCCCACACTCTGTAGTACACCCCAGTTGCAACCCGATATTGGGGTCCCCCCACCCCCCCTCACCTCGGCGATGTTCCTGTTCAGCTCCTGCCCCACAGCATCCCCCAGCTGCGGCTCCACAGCCACACAAGGGCCCCCCAGATCCTGCGGGGCAGGGGGTGAGTTGGGGGACAAGGGTGGAGCTGGGGTCAAGGGGGATTGGGGGCAGGGGGGTGAACTGGGGGCAGGGATCAAGGGGTCAGTAAGGGAAGGGGTTATTTGGGGGATAGGGGGTCACATGGGGTTCAAGGAGGAGTAGAAGGCAGGAAGGACTTTTGAGGGGCAGGAGGGAGCTGGGGGACAGGCGTCAGCAGGAGGGCAGGGGTTGAGCTGGGGGAAGGGGGTCCTGCCCCTTGTAACTGGGAGGGAGAGGCTCAGAGGGGCACCCTATGGGGCAGAGCCCCCCACTCACCACTTGCACTTGGGGGGCAGCCACGGCCACACCGTGAGGCAGCACCTGGGGCAGGAGGATGAAGGGCGTCGCCTGCGGTTTGGGGCTGCCCGGGGTGGGGGCACGGAGAAGCTCCACCTGTGGGGCAGAGCTGGGGGTCAGCAAGGGCTGTGGGGCAGAGGGATGGGAGGGGTCACTCAGGGGGCTCACCCGATAGTGGTGCCGCAGTGTCTTGTTGTGGGGCTGGGGGGGGGTGAAGTTGAGGTGGGGGGTGGAGTCTTCTTGCCTGTGTGTGGGGCAGGTGGGGATCAGTGGGGCCCAGATGCCTGGGCCCCCCCAAATCCATGGAGCAGGAATGTGTGGGGCTCACCAGGAGGCCACGAGGTCGAGGACAAAGTGAACAGGGACATCCCAGGATTTTGTGTTGTCCCCAAGGGTGATGTTGGGCTCGTTCTCGCTATGGGACAGGTAAGACCCACAAGTGTCACCTCCCTGCCCCACAGCACTTCACGGACCCATCCCCACCCCACGGATCCCACCTGCTCACAGTCGCCATCAGCCCCACGGATTTCCCCCACGTGGCATTTTGCTGGAGGTCAAAGGTCACCTCCACCATTACCTGGCATTGGGCAGAGTTGGGATGACTCGGGGGGCTACCCCACAGCGACCCCCGGCCCCAGGGCGTGGCCCCACAGATCTCACCTGCCAGCCGGCACGGAGGATGGGGTAGCTGAGGTTGCAGGAGAGGCCCCACGGCTGCCCCTCGGCGCCCTGAGCGTCCCAGCAGGTGATGGGCACCGGGGCAGAGGCCTGGGGGGAGATGGGGGGCTGGGATCTGTGGGCCCCAAACCCCCCTGTCCCTCCCCTGCCCTCCCTCCCCCCATATTCTGGGATCCCCATGTGGGGCACCTCACATACCTGGCTGGCCCGGGCCCACCGATAGGAGACCCCCGGGGGGTGCTGCACTTGTAGGGCCACCTTATAAGCATCTTCCCTCCTGTTGTCCACAATCAGCTGAACCCTCAGTTCGGCACTGGGAACCCCCAAAACAGCTGCGTCCCCCAGCATCACCCTGACCCCCAAGTCGGCTTCGCACACCTCATCGTCCCCACAGTTCTGCTCGAAGGGGATCTATGGGGCAGGGAAAGAAGGGGGTGGGTTAATTTTGGGGACCCCACCCATCGTGCCCCACATCCCAGTGCCTCTGTGGTGTTACCTCGACCCAGGTGGGGCCAGTGCTGGGAGGCAGGATGGGCCCTGGGGGATCCCTGTCGGGCAGGGCGATGGTGACACTGGCACGGATAGGGGTGACAAAGTCCTCGAGGCAGGGCTGGGGCACAAGGCACATAAGGTTGGGGGGAACCCCAGAAGTTGGGGGTAACACCCCAGCCACACTCTGGAAGTGTGGGTCCTCCACACCCAAAACTATGTTCTTCCCCTCAAGTATTGGTTCCCCTCTGCCCCCCAAGTGTGGGTCCCGTCCCCCAGATGTGGGTCTCACCCCTACTCCAAAGTTGGATCCCATCCCCCAAGTGTGGGTTCTGCCTCCCAAATTGTGTGCCCCACCCCCATCCCAAAGTGGTATCTCACCCCCTAAATGTGGATCTTGCCCCCCAGGTGTGGATCCCACCCCTCCACGTGTGGATTCCACCCCCACAAATGTGTTTCCCTCCCCCCAAAGTGTGGATCTCGGCCCCCCAAGTGTGGGTCCCACACTCCAAGTATAGGTCCCACCCCCCCAAGTGTGGATCGCACCCCTCCACGTGTGGATTCCGCCCCTACAAGTGTGGATACCTCCCTACCAAGTGTGGATCTTATCCCCATCAAGTGTGGATCATGCCCCCCCAAGCGTGGATCACACCCCCCAAGTGTAGGTCCCACCCCTAAGTGTGGATCCTGGCCCCAGGAGTGGGTCCCTACCAGCACCCTCAGTTCCTTGCTCTGGCAGCTCAGCCCTGGCTGCATCTCCCCGTCCCAGCTCCGCTGCCCCTCCCCAAAATCCCCCCGACCTTGTGCCCGCTGCGGGTCGACATCCACCCGGAAGGTCACGGGGGTCAGCAGGTCACCTGGAGGTCAGTGTCAGGGTGAAAAGTCAGTAACCCCCACAGCACCTCCTGGAGCCCCCCCAGGCACCCCTCCCCGGACCTGAGCGGTGCAGGCAGAGCTGGAGGGTGACAATGGTGACAATGGTGACATCAGAACAGTCGACCCCACGGGTTGAGATCACGGGAGGGTCAAAGGTCAAGTTGGTGGTGACCCTCAGCACTGGGCGGGACCTGCAGGGGAGGGGACATGGGGGAGGGGACATATCAGGGGTGGCACTGGCTGTGTCACCACCCCGTGTCCCTCCATGTACCCCATATCTCCCCAGTGCCCTTCCCCCCTGGACTTACCCCCATGCCCTTGTCCCCACTGCTGCCTTCATGTCTCCATCCCTGTGTCCCCATGCCTGCATCTCCACCCCCCATGTCCCCATCCCCATGTCCCTGTCCCCACCCTTGTGTCCCCATCCCCCTGTCCCCACCCCCACGTCCTCATCCAACCCCATGTCCCCATCCCGCCATCACCACCCATGTCTCCATGTCCTTGTCTCATGTCCCTATGTTCTTGTCCCATGTCCCCACCTCCACATTCCCATCTCCATGACTCCATTACCATCTGTCCCCATCCCCATGTCTCCACATCTCCATTCCCCTCTCCAACCCCACTGGGTCCCTGTGTCCCCATCTCCACCCCCATGTCCTTGTCTCCAACACCGTGCCCCCATCACTCTCCCCACAACCCCACATTCATGTCCCCATCACCATCCCTGTCCCCACCTCCACATCCCCATGTCCCCACGTCCTCACCTCCACCCTGTGTCCCCTATGTCCCCCCATGTCACCTCATCACCACGACGTGTCCCTCCATCCCCACTGCCATGTCTGCCAGCCCATCCCCTGTCAGGTCCAGGCCCCCGGCCACCGCCTGTCCGAAAAAACGCCCCAGGGCCACCACGTCCCCCTGCAGCCTCTGAGGGGGGAGAGGACACCTCAGCCCCTGATGTCCCCTCCCCTGGTGGGGGTCTGCTCCCCCTTGTCCCCAGGTCCCACCTGGCGGGGGTGGAGCTCCACTCCCCCGGGATGCCCCCAAAAGATGTAGACAGCCCCACGCTCCTCATCCTCCAGCGGGGCCCCCACAGCCACCTCTGGCAGGTTGTCACCGTCCAGGTCTCCCAGGGTGGCCAGCGACGCCCCAAAACGGCCCAAGGGGTGACCTGGAGCACCATAAAGCTGCCCAGAGGGGTGCAGGGCATCCTGGGGGCACAAGGACATTATGGGGATCCCCTTGGCCAACCCCAATCCCATGGACCTTGGGTGGGGGTCACTGTGGTTACCCCAGGGTCACCATGCCACCCCATGGTGGCACCGTGGTGACCCTACATCTCTGGTTGGGGGTCACCCCGGTCTTGCCAGGACTCTGGTCACCCTGGTCCTGGTCACCCTTGGCTGTTGTTACCCCTGATCACTCTAGTACCACATTCCTCAGGATGGGGTCACCCTGGTCACCTTCATTCCACCCTCCCTGGGTCGGGGTCCTCCTGGTCACCCCCATCCCATGGGCTTGGCTTGGGGTTACCACAGTCACCCAACGTCCCTGGGCTGGTGTCCCCCACAGCCATGTGCCCCCCACTTCTGGGGGTTGGTGGTGACCCCAGGGTGGGGGTGCCCCCCTTACCTCCTCCCACCTGTACAGGTGCACTCGTCCTCCCCAGCGCCCATCGTAGTGGCTGGGGGCCCCCACCAGCAGTGCCACCGTTCCCCCGCCCTGGTCCAGGGCACAAAGGGTGGCCCCAAAATAGGACCCCACCTGTGGAGGGACATATGTGTCAATGGAGGGGTGGGAGCACCCATGGGGATCACGTGTCACCTGGGAGAGGATGGGGACACCCATGGGGCCCTCCTCCATGGCACAGAGGGCGGCCCTGAATTAGGACCCCACCTGTGAGGGGACACTTGTGTCACGTGGGGGGAGTGGGGACACCCAGGAGTACCCTGTCCCCCCAATACCTGCTCCCCTTCAAGGGTCTGCAGCACCTTCCAGTCCCCGGTGGCTTCAGGGACCTCAAAGAGGACGACCCCGCCCACGTAGAGGTGACGGGGGGCACCTGCAGCCACCAGCACCCGGCCGGGGACGCGCAGCCCGGCCAAAGCGTAGCCTGGGGGGCAGTGGGGCACCAGGGTCACCAGGGTCATCCTGGTCACCAGGGTTGGGGTCACCTTGGTCACCACGTGTCCCTGGCCTGGGGTCACCAGGGTCAAGGTGGTCACCAAGGTGTGATGACCTGGTCACTCTGAGCTTTGGGATGGGGTCCCAATGGTCACCCTGGGTTAGGGTCACCATTATCACCTGGTTCCTGGTTGGGTCTGAACCCCCTCCATGATCCCACTGTGCTGAACCCTCCAGCCCAGGGTCTCCCCCCACAAGATTGCCCCTCCCCCAACTCTCTCAACCCGTATCCCACACATTCAACCCCTCCCCCACTCCATCCCCCTGATTAACCTCTCCCCCCAATTAACTCCCGTTCCCCACACCTATTGACCCCTCCTCCATCCATATAATCCTTCCCCCATCCCTAATCAACCTCTCCCCTCTAATTAACCCCTCTCACCCAGGTACCCCTCGGGCCTGCTCTCCTTTGGGTGGGGGTTGGGCACGAAGGTCTCGTTCTCCTGCAGCTCCAGCAGCTCCAGCAGCCCCCCTGCCCAGTTATCAGCCCCTACTGCCCCCGTCACCCGCCGGCCCTGGGGGGAGGGGGGAGAGGGTCACGTGGGCACAAGGACACCCCTCCCCCCCAACCCTTCTCTCCCCAACCCACCTGGATGACATCAACGCTGATCCCGCTGGAGCACATCTCCAAGTGGAAACTGTTCAGCTGGGTAGTACCTGGGGGGAGGGGGGGAAGGTTAACTGGGGGAGAGGGGACTGGGGGGTATCAGACTTGAGGGTGGGGGAGGTGTTAATTGGGGTGAGGGAAGGGCTAATTGGGAAAGAAGGGGTTAATTAGGGTGGCAGGTGGGGTGCAACCCCCAGCCAATTTTGGGGTTTCTTCCATGTTGCAGTCGGGCTTCTGGGGAGGGGGACGTGTTGACTGGGGAAGTGGGGGGTGCCGGGGTACCCTCAATGTTGTAGAGCCGCGCCTGCAACTCCTGGAAGAGGCCGCGGAGCCGCTCGAAGCTCTCGAGCACCTTCACGAAGCCGGGTCCAGAGGCGAATTGCTGCAGGTAGCGCTTCGTGTCGGGACTGTTGAAGTTGTTCCCCACCTGTGCCGGGAGGGGTGGGCGTTGCTGGGGTGGGGGGTGGATGTTGTCCATCCCCTCCACCCACCTCCCACCCTCCCCATCCCAGCACCTCAGGATGGGGCAGCCACAGCCACGCCCACCCAGGGCCACACCCACTATGATCACACCCACGTGAGCCATTCTACCAATCCCACCATGACCACATCCACTTGTGATCTGTTTTGCCACACCCTCAAAGGGCCACACCCCTAAGCTGCACCTGACTACGCCCACTCATGACCATGCCCACATCAACTACACCCACCATGCTCAGCTCCACCAAACCCTCTCCCGGCCACACCCACCACCACAACTCCTTGCTGCACCCACCACTGGTCATGCCCACTGTGACCACGCCCACCCCAACCACACCTACTTACCACTCCCACCCAATAACACACCCAGTCATGACCATTCCCACAATGGCCATGCCCACACAATGACCACACCCACACAATGGCCAAGCCCACACCATGGCCATGCCTACACAATGACCACACCCACACAATGACCACTCCCACACAATGGCCATGCCCACACCACTACCAGTCCCACCATAACCATGCCAACACCTGACCGTGCCCACCATGTCCAGCTCCATCATGGCCTCACAGCCACACCCACCACGGCCACACCCCTGCCCACCCACCCCGATGACGTAGCGGTGGATCCCACGCTCCTCGGCCGCGTCCAGGGCCTTTGGGTCGTGGTCGGTGGCGTCACCATCAGTGATCATCACCAGGACCCGCCGTGCCCCCGGCCGCGCCCCCGCCTCCTCCGAGAACAGCTCCTTCCTGCAGCCACGGGGCACTGATGGGGCTGCAGCGGGGAGCACCGGGCGGGTGGGGGGCACTGGGGCTGGTTCTGGGGAGCAGGGGCACTGGGGGATAGCGGGGGGTTGAGGGGCTGGGGGATAGTGGGGCCTGGGGGTAATTGAGGATTTTGGGGTGTGGTGGGAGCTGGGGGTAATTGGGGGCTGGGGGCACAGTGGGGGGTGCAGGGAGGGCTGGGGGGTCACTATGGGTTTGGGGGCTGGGGGTGGCAGTAGGGTGCTGTGGTGCGGTTACGGGGCAGATTCAGAGGACAGGGGGGTGCTGAGGGTGTTGGAAGGCAACTCTGGGCAGCAGTGGGGGCTGGGGGCACTCAGTGCACAGCTGGGGGAGCACTGGGGCTCAGTAGGTGGCACTGGGGGGGCAGCAGGGGGGCAACAGTGGAGCAGTAGTGAGGCAGAGGAGGGGCAGTGGGGGGACAGCAGGGGGACAATGGGCTGCTGGGTGGTGGGGAGCAGCCAAGGGACAGCAGTGGAGCACAGGCGGGTGCTGGAGGTTGGCAGTGGGTTGCAGGGGTGCACAGGGGCAGCAGTCAGTGGGGTGCAATGGGGTGGGGCAGAAGTGGGGCAAAGAGGGAGTGGGGAGTGGCAGTGGGGTGCAATGGGGATCAGGGTGGTTCTGGGGCCCAACAGTGGGGGTGCTGCCCTGCTGTGGGGGTGGCAGTGGGGCACAGAGATGGCATTAGGAGGGCAGTGCTGCAGGGTGGCGAGAGGGAGTGGAGGATGGTGTGGGGCATAAGGGGTGGCCAGGACAGGGGGGGACAGTGGATGGCAGCAGGGGGCAGTGGGGCAGCTGCGGGGCAGGGCATGTCTCACGCGACGAAGCCGATGGCAGCAAAGGTGTCGGTGAGGCCCCCGCGCTGTTCCAGCCCCTGCAGCAGCTCCTGGGGCTGTGGCCGGGCCGCGAATTCCTTCAGCGTAAACACGGTCTGGACCCTGTCCGAGAACTGCACCGCCCCGAACTGCCCACAGGGGCTGCTCTGAGTGTCCAGCCCACCGTGGGCCCAGAGCCCCCCATAGTCCCCCATTGCCCCCGGTGCCCCCACAGTGCCCCCAGGGACCCCATCCCCACAGTACCCCCTGTAGCTCCCATCCCCATAGTGCCCTCGATTGCCCCCATCCCCCACACTGCCCCTTATAGCCTCCCTCACCACAGTGCCCCCTATAGTCCCCTCCCACAGTGCCTCCATCCCCCCATCCCCCTGTAGTGCCCCCTATAGCTCCTGCCCCCACAGTGCCACCATAGCCTCCACCTCCATCCCCCCCAGTGCCCCCTATGGCCCCCATCCCCCACAGTGCCTCCATAGTCCCCATAGTCCCCCCTATAGATCCCATCCCCCACAGTGCCCCCTATGGCCCCCATCCCCTATACTGGCCCCTGTAGGCCCCATACCACGCATTTCCCCCTGCACATCACCCCACTGAACTCCCACCCCTGCCCACGCCCACCCGGGGCATACATGGATCGAGGTGTTCTGCAGCTTCTCCATCACATCCACCATGAAGTCCCGGATGGCCTTGAACTGGGAGGTGCTCATGCTGCTGGAGTCATCGAACAGGAACACCAGGTCCACCGGGCCCCGCTGGCAGCCTGGGGTCAGGGGGGGGCACTGGGGGGTCAGCACCGGGGTAGGGCGGGCACAGGGAATGGCTCAATGGCCCCATGGGTCAGCCAGGGTCACTGTGGGTCCATGATGCCCTCCATGGGTCAACCATGGTCCCTATGGGTCAGCCCTGGGTCAACCACAGGTCAACCACCAGGGTCAAGCATCATGGCCACCATGGGTCAGCCATGAGGTGACCCTGTTCTCCACGGGGTGGGGGACCATCTCTGGGGTTGGCTCCTCACCTTGGTATCCAGGCATCAGCTCCTGCCGTGTTCTCAGCTGGGGGTCCAGCAGGACACAGACCCCATTCGTGTAGACATTGCGATCGCAGACGTGTGTCGAACCAGGGCCACAGGCCTGGGGAGGGGGAAGAAAGGGGCAAGGAGTGGAGCTGAGGGGAAGGGGGGTGGGATGGGCCCCCCTTCCCCTGGGTGGGGAAACTGTTGGACTCACGATTGTGATATCACCATCCCGGGCCAAGGCCATTCCTATGTGGGTCCGGGTGCTGTTCCCTGGGGATGGGGTTTATTCCTAATCCTGTCCCAATCTCATCCTAATCCAGACTCGATCCTGCCCTAATCCTACCCCTCCCCCATTTTAAATGACATCTCATCCCCACCCCCTCCCAACCCCACCACCTATTATAATCTCATCCTCATCACACCCTAATCCTGTCCCCACTCCAAACCCACCCCTAAAACCACTTTACCCACACCCCCACCCCCACCCACACCCTAATCCCACTCCAGTACCACCTCACTCCCACTCAAAACCCATCTCCAAATCCCCTCCACCCCCAACTCTAGTCCAGTCCCTAATCCCATCCCAGTCCCACCCTAATCTCACCCCACTCTAACCCCACCCACTCCCAGTGCTCCCTAACCCACACCCACCCCACTCTCATCCTAATCTCACCCAAATCGCCCCTAATTCCACTTCAACCCTACCTGTAATCCCAGCCCATCCCCACCTCTAATTTCACCCCACACCCACCCCTAATGGCACCCCAACCCCTCCTGATGCCCCCATTCCCACCTTCCAGCTGCACCTTCTGGCACTCCCCACTTTGCACCGAGCACTGGAACAGCCGCCCCCCATCTCCCACCTCTGCCGGGGCCCCCACCAGCACTCTGGAGAGAGGGGAGGGGTCAGGGCGTCCCAGCCACCCGGGACCCCCAATCCCTGGGGTCAGGGGGGCCCCACAACTGGGGGATTCAGGTGTCCAGGCCCCCTATCTCCTACCGGGCCCCATCCAGCGGCAACACCTGGTGCCCGAAGCTCCGGCCCTGGCCGGGGGTCAGGACCCGATGTGGGACTGGGTGGATGCTGAAGGCTCCGATGTGGGGCAGTGCTATAGGGCAAGAGAGGGGGAAGGGGTGAGAGGAGCCCCCGTGCCCCCCACAGCCCCCCCAAACGAGCACACAGAGGGAAGCCAGCTCTCTGAGCACCATAACTGGGGGTCCCAGGTCGCTGAGCCCCATAAGCAGGGGGCACCCATCATCAGGCCTCATGGCGCCAACATGGGGCTTCACTTCCTTCCCCCGAGCATGGGAAGGATCTGGGCATCTAGCTGCTCCCACCCCCCCACAGTGGGTCAGGGCTCCCCACCTCCCCTGCTGTGGGATAGAGACCCCCATCCCCCCATGGGTCAGGGCCCCAAGTGCACCCATACCGGCCAACAGCACCCCGAAGACAATGCTGATGATGCCGCCGTGCCCCACGGCTGCCATGCTGTCACTGTCACTGTCACCCCGTGTTACCCCACCCCCACACTTCCTTCCTGTGGTGGGAGGGTGACAAACTTCCCACACAGAACCAGGGGGCCCTGGGCATCCGCGACCCAGAACGGGAGGAGACAGAACTAGGGGGGAGACAGGATTTTAGGGCAGGGGGGAAGGAACCGGGAGGGACCCGGAACTGGAGGGAAGCAGAATTTGGAGGGGGACAGAACTGAATGCGAGACAGAACTGGGGGGTGGGGACAGAACTAGGGGAGGCAGAAAACTGTGGGTGATGCTGGGGGATGATAACCTTAGTGGGGGGAAACCAGAATTGGAGGGGGTCCCAAACTGGGGAAGAGACAGAACTGGGTTGGGAGGATGCAGAACTGGGGGAGAGAGAACTGGGGGAGACCCAGAACTGGATGGGAGACAGAACTGGGGGATGGGGGCCCAGGTATCTAGGATCCAGTGCTGGGGGGGAGGGGGGCCATCACTGGAGGTCTCCAGGCAACTGGGACTTGCCTGTCACCATTGGGAGGGGCATGGTGGAGGGAGGTTGGATGGGGGTTGAGCTGGGGGTTGGGAATGGCTGTGCTGAGAGGGTCCTGGGAGCTGTGGGGGCTGTGGAGGGGGACACCCTGACTGGATGCCAGGTTCCCCCAGAGACACTCTGTCACTCCCCTCATCACCTGGACAGGGGAGAGAAAACAGAACATTTATTTCAGTGCTGGGATGAGGAGTGAGGGCTTGAATTCGGGGCTGGGATGCGCTGGATGATAGAGGAGCATGAATTAGGCTTTAAAAGAACTGGATGGGCTATGGGAAACTCAGAGGCATGGGGAAATCCTAAAGTAATGACAGACTGGTGTTTAAAGCAGCAACCAGTGAGGACAGAATGATATCAGTAAATCTTGGCACATCCTGGGGTAAGAGTGAGTTTGGGAAGCAGAGGGGTGGTTAAAGTGTGCAGGGAAACAGCACAGGCACAGGGGAGAGTAGGACAGTCTGGGGCAGTGACAACCAAGGGCCTTGGTGGGGCTGGGACTGTTCCACCCCCACATTTCCAGCTGTAGCCATTGCCTCTGACTTCCTGCTTCACCAGCCCCGAGGGATGGTCAGCTTACCAGTCAGGACCTCACTGGTCTCTTCAGTGATGACCCTCAGTGGGGCCAGTTAACACCCTCAGGGTCTTGGGGGTCGTTGCTGACTTTGACTTCTCAGGACATTTGTTCCCAATGTGCAATTCAGGGATTCAGCACCACAGGGAGCAGGAACAGGCAAAGTGCCCAAACACACCACAGCTCTGGGGTTCGTTTCCTCATTTCTCACGTGGTTGATTGGAGCAGTTTCATGGGTGCTGTCAAAGTCAAAAGTTTATCAAAAAAAGTAAGCACAAGAAAGCATTTTTCTGGTTTTCCTAATCTTTCTGCCCGCAGAATACAGGGAGCTTCTGACTGAGGTTGTTTCTGAGCATTTATTAATGAAGCACAGACATATACAGAAAGACAAAACTGGGGGGAGTTTTTAGTGCACTCCTTGGGGTGAATTAAACACAGGACTTTGCTTAAATACAAACCAAAAGAAGCACCCACGTGTGTGCACAATGCTTTGGGTAGAGTCCTACCACTATGAGCCATTCTCCAAGGACTCTGACAAGGTGGGTCTGAGCTGACCCCTCAGACACTTGCACCAGCACTGACAAAGGGTCAGCACAGGGCACCTCATGCCAGCCTTGGCTCGTCCCCCATTAAATATAAAAAGAGGCCTGAGATCTAGTTCGTCTAGAGACCATATGCCTGGATCAGATACTGGGGAGCCCTGAGAGCCTGCAGGTTGGCTACTGGATGGTCACTGTGGCCTAAACACCTCTTAAGAGCAAGTGCCAGATCCTTCACCTGGGCTGGGGTGATTCTGGTTTGACAGACACAGCTGAGGATGAGAGTCTGGAGAGTTGCCCCACAGAGAGATCTGGGGGTTTGGGTGGAAGGCAAGATATATCAATAGCGTGCCCTGGCAGCCAAAGGGGTCACCGTGTCCTGGGGGCCATCAGGCCCAGCATCTCTGGGACTGCACTGGGGCAGCCTCACCTTGAGCCCTGGGGGCAGTTCTGGGCACCTCAATATAAGGAGGGCATCAAAGGGTGTCCAGAGCAGAGTAACCAAGGTGGTGAAAGGCCTCGAGGGCAGAACTTACAAGGTGAAGCTGCAGTCACTTGGTTTGTCCAGCCTGGAGAAGAGAAGGGTGAGGGGTGACCTCATTGCCATCTACGACTGCCTCAAGGGGGGCAGCGGATGGAGGGGCTGGTCTCTCTCTGTCACCAGTGACACCAGTGACGCAAGGAAATGGAATGAAGTTGCATGAGAGGAAGTTCAGACAGGACATTGGGAAAAGGTTCTTCACCTGGAAAGTGGTTAGTCACTGGAACAGGGTCCCCAGAGAAGTGGTTACCAGGCCTGCCAGAGCTCAAGGAGTGTATGGATGATGCTCTTAATCCTATGATTTCATTTTATGTGGTCCTGAAAGCAGCAGGGACTCGTGGATCCTTATGAGTCCTTCCAATTTGAGAAAGTCTATGATCCTGCGATAGTGGGTGCTATTAAAGGGACCATGGAGGACAACGTCAACATCAGGCACAGTCAGCCCAGGTTCACAAAGGGAAACAGCGGTTTAAGTAATTTGAGATATTCTATAATACCATGATTTGTTCCTTCAGACACCTCTCAGCTTGCCAGCTGCTGCTCGCTTGAGATTCCAGCAGTTAAAAGCTCTCCTGTCCTTTGGGAACCTGTCTGCCCGGACAGCTCTTTTTTATGTTCCTATATATCTTTTCTATCTATCTATCTAAAACCTTTCTGATAAGATCATCCCTTGCAGGAAGATGACATCATTAGAGACAGCTGGTACTGAACATGTGGTTACTGAGGGTGTTTTGGTGTTTATGAAACCCTCTCATGCTTAATTTCCTTTTGTTACAAAAAAACTCTGCTAGGCCTGTGTGCAGGCAGATCTCTGAGGAGAGCAGGTGGGAGATGGTGCCATGGGCCTGTTAACATCCAGCTGTAGAGCTCGGGAGAAGTCTGATTCAAGAACAGTGATGTCAGTCCCAAGTGGGCAATGTCAGAAATGGAGAGGTTGGGGGTGAGGAGGAAGGTTGTCCAAACAGGGTCAGCCCCTCAAGAGACTGTCCAGACCTCCCGAGGAGATAGTATCAACATCACTTGGAGAATGCTTCTATCACCTCTCTCTAAACTGAAAAGTAACAAAATATTCCCTTTCATTAAAAAAAATCATATATTTCATGACATGCACTTTGAAATCTTCCTCCTTAACAACACTTCAGACAGACTCCAGTCGGCTGTAAAAGTCTTAAAGACTTGAAGATAATTAAAGGAGGAGAAAGAGCTTGTGAGGGCTTTCTGTATTTTAACGAGCCCCACGGTGTACTTGGGGCTGAGTCCATGGTCCCCAGGTATTGAAGAAGCTGCTCAAGGAGTCAGAAGCCAAACTCCAAGTCTCTTGAAGCATTGCTGGGCCCCACTGAGGGCAGGGACTGACAAAGCCTCCCCAGGGACTCCTTCGAGCAGCTCCTCGGAGGCCAGGAGTGCAGGCAGACAAAGGCTCTGGGCAGGCCCCTGCAATGCTGAGCAAAGCCTGCCTTGGTTTTGTGGAGCACAAAGGCCAAGGCCTGAGCCCCAGGCCCTGGCACAGCAGATCCTGTCCCTCCCAGCTGGCTCAGGGCTGTTTGGGGGGCACTGGGATGGGAGGGGGAGGAACAACAAAGGCCAAAACTGGGCAACCCCTGCCAGGCTCCTGAGGGAGGGGCAAGGCAGAAACAAAGTGCAGAACCTCAAAGGAAAGTTGCTTCTGGTGGCCTCAGTGGCAGAGGCAGCTGCCAGAGGCAAGGGGACAAAGGCCTGGGTGCCTTTGGGCCTTGCAGCCCTGCCAGAGCCCTTGGCCATCTCTCCTGCAGGCTGTCCTGCCCTGTCCCTGCTGCTGCTCTGGCCTTGCAGGCTGCACACATCCTTCCTGCTTTCCCACCCCCCTCCCAGCAGCATTTCTAGACCCTCACTGATGTCTTTGCACCCATCCCTGGCTGTTCCCTGAAACACAAAGCCATGGGATTATCCTGACTCTTCTCTGGGTGACCTCTTGCCCTTTTGAGTGATAGTTCTTTTTCCTCACTTTCAGTCTGAACATTCCAAATTGCACTTTGTGTGTTTCCTTCTCTTTCCAGTACCAATAAAAACTCCATTATCTCTCAAACTGCTCTCTCAAACTGCTCTTCCAGCAGTACCAGATACTCCTGCAGAGCCCTGGGCCTCCTTTTCGAAAGGTACAGCAGCCCATGTCCCTCAGCTTCTCCACACAGGCCCCAAACCCCCTCCTGTCAGTCCTCCAGAGCCTCTCCAGTTCCTTCTCATTATTCCAGAATAGGGAACCCCACACCCAGGCACACCAGTCCAGATGTGGCCACAGCAGAGCCGAGTCTAGGGCGTGACAATCTGTGCTTTGGGTGGCTCCCCTGACCCTGCTGCAGCTGCTCTAATCCAAGGGCAGCAGCACCTCTGGCTTGTCTGGCCTCCCTCATAACACCCCAGCCCTGCTCCTCAGGTGGCTGAGCAGAGCCCACTGTGCCCTCAGCTCTGGGGCCATTCTGCCCCAGTAAAGGACTGACCATTTTTCCCTGTAAAGCCCTGGGAGCTTTCCATGTGCTGAATCCCAGAGTTTTTCAGAGTTCCCAGCACTGAGGCTCTCTGGGGCAGCTGTCAATGTGTGTGTGCAGGGGGCTCACCTTGGCCTGGGGTGCCTCTGGCAAGGGAACAGCCCAAGGCACTGCAGGACTATTAAGGCTACAGACTATTAATGAAGCGCTTGTTGGATGATCTTGCTCCCCGGGGTGCATGTTCCTGTGATGCCAAGTGGGGCCAGGGAGGGAAGGGCAAACAGACACGGGCTGTTTGCAGGGGGAGATACAGGGATGGTCAACGGCAGTAAGTTATGAGCAGAGAAAAAGGAAAAAGACAAGATGAAGCAAAGGAAATGCTCAGGGCTGTTTGGGGAGAGCTGCCAGGCAGCCCTGGATCTGAGAAGCAATGTCTGCAGTGGGAAAAGAAACTCACAGATCACTCCAGTCGAAGATACACTCTGACATGCTCAGACACACTCAGGCACACCCAGACACACTCAGACACACTCGCACACACTCACACACACTCACACACACTCAGGCACACTCAGACACGCTCAGACACACTCAGACACATTCAGAAACACTCAGACACACTCGCACACGCTCAGACACAACTATAAACACACTCGCACACACTCAGACACACTCAGACACACTTAGACACACTCAGACACACTCAGACACACTCGGACAAACCCATACACATTCCCTCGCACTCAGACACAACTGCGAACACACTCGCACACACTCAGACACACTCAGACACACCTAGACACACTCAAGCACACTCGCACACACCCAAACACATTGGTTCACACTCAGATACTCTCACATTCAGACACACTGAGAGACGCTCAGACAAACTCGCACACACTCACAGTCACACACACTCAAACACACACAGACACACTTGAACACACTCAGACACACTTAGACACACCCAGACACATTTGCTCACACTCAGATATGATCAGACACACTCAGACACACTCCCACACAGGCAGATACACTTAAAAACACTCAGACACACTCAGACACACTCGCACACACCCAGACACACTCAGAGACATACGCACACACCCAGGCACACTCAGATACCCTCAGAAACACTAAGAAAGACTCGCACACAGCCAGACACACTCAAGCACAGTCCCACACACCCAGACACACTCAGATATGCTCAGACACACTCAGGCACACTGAGAGATGCTCAGACACACTCGCACACACTCAGACACACTTGAGCACACTCA